>NW_015622548.1:600000-814305 GCF_000835495.1 Cladophialophora immunda | reverse complement strand
AGCGCCCGTCTCGAGAAGTAGTCTTACTACCTCCTCGTGCCCTTGCCTCGCCGCTAACAATAGTGGTGTCCAACCCCCATTATTCTTAGACTCTCGCTCAGCGCCCGTCTCAAGAAGTAGTCTTACTACCTCCTTGTGCCCTTGCCTCGCCGCCAACGATAGTGGTGTCTGACCCCCATTATCCTTAGACTCTTTATCAGCGCCCTTCTCGAGTAGTAGTCTCGTCAGCGCTTTGAGCCCTCTCTTCGCCGCTGAAATTAACGCCCGACTAACGTTGTCGGTCCACTCGATGTTGACCTTCGTCGAAGAACAGAGGAATTCAAGAAGTAAATCATCGCCATGCTCTGCTATGGCACGGAGGAGGCCTTTCTTTCGTGAGAAAGCGAAGGTGCGTGGGACATTGATTCGTTTGTTTCCAGGACGACAATATTGTTCGTACAGGTTAGGAAACGGAGACATTGTGGGCTGGGTACCTGCGTCAACTCCCAGTAATGTACGCACCGCTTCATCGCTTCCAGTAGCTAGGGCGGCGAGAATTGGTAGTCCGTAGCGTTCGTCTTCTATATCGAAACACGACGACTTAGACGAGTGAATTCCAATCAGACTTGACAAGTTGTTCTCCGCCAATATATATAGGAATGCCACGCTCGGAGTGTGTCGGCGTACTTCGTGTCTTTCGAACAGGTTGTCAATGCAAACCCATTCGGCAAGCTGGAACGTGCTCAGGAAATAACGCTGGTCCACCCCGTTGGCTTGCGCCTTATCGGCGTGCCATAGGACATTTTGCACGGCGTACTCCAGGAAAGGGAAAGTTTCGGCCGCAGATTCGCGCAGGTATGCTGCTTCTTTGGTAGCTGCTTTCGGAAGCGAGTCCAGATTACCAAGGCGGCTAGTAATGTCGATGTTGATATAGTTCAGACAGCAACCCGTTAGGCGCTGTTGGCTTTCTCCCTCGAAGTTGGTTCCATTACCGAAATCCGGCCACAACTCAGACAGACCGTTGTCTTTGAGGAGAAAGTCTCGTACTGATTCGTGAATGAACTGCACGGTCGGCATTTTCGATTTGGTAAGTTCAGCAAGTCCCTTCGAAGAATTCAACACAAAGCGGTTCATGTAGTCTGTGGTAATCTCCTCAGGGTTCCAGGCAGTCATAAACTCAGATCCAGGATCGAGGCCGGCCAACATGGCAAAGTAGAATTCTTCTCGCCGTAGCGGCCGATGTGCAAACAGTATCCATTGGAGACAGAGCAACAAATCGTCCATATTAGCACAATCCTTCCTCAAGATGTCTTTGAAGAGTTTGCTAAGCTCCGCAGGTATCTCCTGGAGTTTTTTCTTGACTGCAAATATGCGGCCGCGCTTGAATTCTTCGTTAAGCATCGGAATGACTAAAACCGCCCACAGGAAGACACCATTTGCCTTTTCGCGTATCTGGGTTCTGACTTCCTCAATGACTTTGCCCTTTCCAGCTCGGAGATGGCTTTGGATATACTTTCCAAGGTCCTCGGCATGACCGTCTTCGTATTCCAATGTCAGTTGCCCACCATTCCGAATGTCGATCGTCGGATAATGGCGACTTACGAAGCAAACGTAGAGCTGCGTTCCATGGTCGAGTGCAGTTTGTCCTAGCTCTTCAAAAAAGAAAACCATATCTTGAATTTGCTGCTCGTCACACTCATCGAGGGCATCAATGAAGCACTTTAGCCGTCGGTGGCCGAGCCTTGTGACAGCTGCAGACAGAAGCCCACACAGCCTTTCTGTGGTCCAGACCGAAGAGTCGCCTCGATCTTCCATATCATCTAAATCGTCCAACAGTTCCTGCAAGTCCGCCGTTGCTGTGAGGAGCTGAAACAGCAGAGCTCGGTACATGCCAACTGTCGAATACTCCAGCTCGTCCCCTCTGGCGTTGAAGAAGAAGGAGAGGAGAATCTCACTCTCAGGTCTTGCCTTGGCAGCACGGGCCAGAGCGAATTTCACCAACGTGGATTTGCCGGCGCCCGGCTTCCCATTGATCCATAAAAACCCACGGTGGTGGTGTATTTGCTCTGGATCATTCCAGTCCCGGTAAGCAGAGTGCTTCAACAGCCATTGGCAGGTTGTGGAGTATGCGGGTTTGATAGTAGACCGGCGGGAGTCCATTTGATCAAAGCCGAGGGAAGCCAGAATCATCTTTCGACGGTCGAGCAATGTTGGTTCTACAATAGAATTCGAAGTTGATCGAAGACTGCGTACAACAAGGTTACTGGAATTTGAAGGAACAGGACCTTGCCCAATGCCCTCCAGTTGCCTCCGATAGGCTTTCGCGATTTCGTCCTTCAGCCGGTCAAAAGCTTTGTCTCCTTCGCCGTAAATAGGAGGCATGGACACATCAAAAATCCCCAGAAGACAGTATGCCCTATCTTCGGTCCTTTTAGTCTCGCGTCCGGATGCCCATCGCATCCGCTCCTCATGAGTAAAGTCTTTTAAGGGCTTCCCACGGAGAGCTATTTCTGGGATTCGTGTCATTTCGGAGACGACCTGCCCAAGTGTGTCTTTGTTGCCCAGCGGCACTCCTTCCCGAGAATAGAACTCGACTTGTTCCGGAGCAAGAAGTTCTTGCAGCGTCCAGCCCCGAGTAAACCACCTGCTCTTCCGGAACGCTGATTCCCAGATTTGAGTAGTATCTCCTGTGTGGTCGCGTTTACAGGCCGAAACATCGGATAGGAACACGTAGCACTTTTGTGCCTCAGTGTACCATCGAAACATTGACACGATAGCTTCTGAGAGTTCGACCAGATTCGTCTTATCAATACAGCATGTATCGATCCAGAAATGTCGCAGGCCATCCTTTCGCGCTCGGTCCGCACAGAACTGAATCTTGTTGTATCCCTCCTTACCGGCGCCGAGCCCGTCTATTAGATCCTTGGCAGTCACCTCCTCCTTATCCGGTCCCCATGTGTGTGAAAGAATTGCGTAGGGTGGAATGTCTGCGGCCAGGTCGTCGGTAAGGCTGAGCTCACCACGGTCACCAATTTCGAGTAGGCGCATCGTTGGAATGTGATTCTCGACGGATGGAGAGACTAGAGTTTGGCGGCGAGGATAACAGAGTAGGCATTCCAAGAGAATGCTTGCTTGTGGGATGAGTCTTGCGAACTCAGCCCGTCCGACTGAGATGCAAACAGAGCCGACGCCTTGTAATTTCAGTCAGGTGTTGGGACACGAGGTTCGAAGAAGTCTCGCGGTGGTTGGAAAGGCGTGCTTTCGTATGTCCGAAACTCACGTAGCCAGTTTACGAGGTTTGGAGACAACAATGTTCTCGGTACGCTCAGCTGGAAGTTTTCAATGAGCTTGAACAGAGCATACAAGGAAAGAATCTCAGGTCAGGCTGTAGGGCAGCTCAGGCACCAAGGCGCCAACAACGGTCGCCAAAGTTCCATGCAGAGTACCAAAGGGCAACACGAAGCCGAGTCCGAGGGCGCATCGTTGGTCTTGCGGGCTTGCCTCTTTCTCAGACTAGCCCACAGCGAGGTAGCGAAGCTGGGCCAATAAGAGGCCGGCGTCTGCAGCATCGCCGGCTGTCCATGTCGAGAGACAGACCTTTGGATAGGGATTAGTGAAGAGAGGCGAGAAATGCGTGCATCAAAAAGGTGCACCTGGGGGAGCCGAATGTTGAGCTTAGCGGAAACAACGCCTCACAGGCCGCGGAGGAGAAGCGGGGGAAGCTTAGCCTTAGAATGGTTACCTTTGGCCCCCTAGAGCAGTAGCCAACTCATCGGTGGTGCTTACCTGCTTTACTGCCTAGGTAGGCTCCTCCAGAGCCTCCCTGCCTGCCAAGAACTGGAGTATGCCTTGCTCGTTTCATTGCGTCCTAACAGAGGAATTGGGCCGAGTATGGAAACTAGACGACTTGCTACAGGACATCCAACTCTAGCATCGTTCCTCAGCAAAACTCGAGGGCTTTGCCACATATCTTGTGTTAAGCTACGCGGCTCCGAAGCAGTCTGGTCGAGTAAGCTACAATAACGAACAGGTCGGTGACTACACAATGGATGGGCTCATCCTAAACGAATAGTCTTCCACTGCATGCTCGAAGCAAACTTCTCGAACCATTTCTCCTGGTGGAACGACTCAAGGAAGCCTCTACGATATGCGACGCCATGTTGTGGTGTAGCTCTTGAAAACCAAGTACCGAGAACGTTCTGTTACGGTCCGGTGTGTTTGAGGTGTGGTGGGAGGCTCAGGGCTTGAATCTGCCAACACTGTTTCTATCTCCGCGAGGTGTCCATTTTGATCCTCAACGCTCACGGGGGCAGCGAAGTCCAGGATCGTCGCATCAAACATCATTTGCGAAGACAAGTATCCGATGCGACATGGCGTCGAGGCCCATGACCAGGATGGAAATGCCTCGCGCTTACGTTCCGGGAGGGGAGATCCTGGTGGAGGATTGACATACCACAACAATCCGTACAGAAACCCAATCTCAACCCGCCGGGGGACAAGCTTGTTGGAGTCCCAGACCGGAATGCCATAATAACTGGGCTTATCCAACGTGCTGAGGACCCCTCGGAATGCATCAATTGCGTCCCCCTCGAATGTCAACTGTCGGCTCGAGTAGTCTTTGAGCTGGAGCATGAAGTCAGGGTCAAAGACTACCCCTGGCTCGACGATTGGAGAAGACCATTGTGTAGTCAAGACGCTGCTCCGCAGACCATGTCCCAACATATTCCCCGCGGCTGGGATGATACTGGGATTAGGCCGGCACAAGCTCTCGGTCGTGATACCTTGGGAACAAAGGTGAAAGACTTCAGTCGAAGTAAAGAAAAGGCAGCATGTCGAGAGGAAGTGTTCCTGATAGGTCCAGCCCCGAGTTCTCCATTTCGAGTCTCGGATATACGTGCTGAGATCTGGGAGTATTGGACTCACCAGGCAGCCTGCCGCTCTTACTGTCATTTGTTCAGGCCTTGCAGAGTAAATTCCTGGCAATCCCGTCGCAGCGTCTGTCCCAAGGGAAACCAGTGTGACGGTCGCGCCCGAAAATATCCCGGCCATGCTGCCAATTTCGGTCTTGACGTCTTCAATGGAATTTTGTTTGATGCAGCAACTGTCAACCCAAAGGTATTCAAGACCAAGATTTAGCACAGCTGTAAGAGCATCCTCGATGGTTTGTGGCAAGTCGTCGTCCAGTTGCATCGTCGGCTTGGTGATAGTCGACAATTGGGCTTGGATTTTAGTACCCCATACATAACTCAATGCCGCGTATCGAGTGCTCCTATCGCCATTCTCCACGACCGTCCGGCTTTTGCAGTGAATCAGCCATCGTGGACGTGACTTGACTGCAGGCCCACCATAGGCAGATGTGCAAATCGGGTGGGTTTCCTCGCACTGCTTGATCAAAGACTTGAGAAGCTCAAAGTTGACTTGATCGGGTTGAATACTTCGAGCGTGAAAATGAAACTCCTCCGAGGCTTGTGTTTTTGGGCAGTCAGGACGAGACGGAACGAGACTGGGCGAATACCATCCCGTCTCATCGTCCAAAAGTGGCTTCGTTGAGGTTCCCGCGACAGTGCTGCATACCACCGGCAGCCTCTTTGTTCTCCATTCTTGCGTGTACGGTATGACTAGCTGACCAAAACAGCTGAAGACTCGTAGATGCCACACTGGAGTTTCCTGCTCGAAGTCCGGGTACACTCGTCGTCGGGAAGAGTGGATCATGGACACAAACAAGTTGCAGAGCTCGCATGCTGGCTTCTCCGATGGTGGCGGAATGGGCCCCAAATCCAAAACTGTTAAACCCTTGTCATCGAGAGTATCTGACGGTATAGAGAAGAATAGTCCGAAGTCGATTTCCCTGCAACGTGCACAGAGTCTGTCGTCAACGGCGGGGATCGACCCGTCGCCGTGCCGAGCGAGCATATTCTTCATCCCCAAAGCTTATTTGGAGGTCAAAAGTATTGCGACCTCGAACCATCGTCGTTCATCCAAAGAAATGCAAGCAATGCTCTCGTAGAGTGTTATTGCCTCAGGGACATAAACCCTCTCATATCAGCAGCCCAAATAATAGTCCCTACTATATGTGTCTCTTGTAGAGATAACTCACCCACCAAAAGGTTCTGAGATCTGAATATGGGATTTAGATCCTTCATCGTCTTGGCGAGCCCCGTCTTGGAGGACAAGTCCGCTTAATTATTATTATCTTGAGCACTCCACAGTCCGTTTTCGTTTCTTAGACCTGAGCCATGACTGAACCAAGCGTGTATAATCCCAAGGAAGCCCGAGCGTCAACTGAGCACAGCTCGTGCGCCTGTACAAGCCCGCCTAGGCTTCCGGTTTTATAGCTGTTTCGCGTTTTCGGAAGGCAAAGCTCCGTGCCGTCAATTAACTTGGTCATTGATGCCAGGCTGGGGGCCAGCTGTCCCGCGCGTGCTGCCCGCTCGGGAGGGGCACTCATTTGGGTCACTCGCCGTACTAGTAGGGGATGACCGTATGTCGACGGAAAGCCGTGTACCTCGTACATTGACTGTCGCTGGGACGTGGTCCTAGTAAACGCTGGGTGAGTACATCGACTAGTGCGTCGATGGCTCGACAACAAGTGTTACATCGCCGCCTACGAGTGGCTTCAGGAATGCCTCATCCTTCGCAGCCGGAGCAGTGAACCTGGACCAGGTCATTCTGCGCAACCCGGGGTACTGTCGGAGTGTGGACCCCGGTACATAAGTCCGCCTTTGAGAACTATGTAATTGAGCATTGCGGCTGCTTGTTCTCGATAGAGAAGAAAGGGCGAGTGGAACTAGAGAGTGAAGAACTGGAGAGTTGCTGTAATATGCGTGGTTCAGCGCCGAAGCTTCTATGAGCCAGCTGCATCGATTCCAAAGGGCTAAAGAATGGCTATTCCCAATCATCGAGGCTGCCTAAAGAGACATGAAACCTAGCCTACGCGCCCGGGAGCACGATGAGGCTGCAGCCCGGAATCGCCATTGACTATCATACCGCCCCCAAGAACCCAGGCATGTCTAGGTCTTCCGTCGAACCTGATTCACCACTGCCGTCCCGAGAGCCAGCTCTAGAACAAGAGTGAGGGATGAAGAACGGCACCAGTGTGTGTTCACCCCCGGCTCGCGCCAGTCTGGGGATGGTCGTTGCCGTATCATCAACCATAGACGCCCATGTCGAGCCCTGGATGCGCCGACGCTCGCTGCGTTTCCACTGTTCAACTATGATACCTTCCATCAACTTTGTCGTTGCTTGCAGTTGACAAGAGATCGTGCCTGAGGGTTTGAGTGTGTATCCAAGCCGCAGAGCTATGGTTATCACTCAGTATTAACACGCAAGTTTGTACCACCGTTGTTATTCATGCCCAAGTATAGGCATTGCTACCATCATAGTCAAGCCTATCGCCCCCGCCCTCCCCAGACTCGTTCAGCCATGTCGATGCTATTCCTCCTGCTGCTTCTCGAGGCCAGTCCCGCCACGCTGGCGGCGACGTGCTACAACAGCATCGGCAACCAAGATACAAGCCTGGTCGCATGCGACCCGAACGCCGAGTCCAGCGCATGCTGCAGCCCCGGCGACATGTGTTACAGCAACGGCCTCTGCCAGCCCGGTCCGGAGCAGCCGAACAAAGGCCTCACGCCGTACTACGTCGACGGCTGCACGGATCCAAGCTGGAACAGTCCTGTGTGCATGGCACAGTGTTTGAATGGTCAGATTTTTGGCACAAACGAGCACCTTTTCGGGTGGAGAGAGAGCTGACAGAGAGCCAATAATAGTGACCGGGAACGGTGTGGACACCTGCGGCGGCCTCAACCAGTACTGCTGCTATGGGTTCGGGGGATGTGACTGCTCGGATTCGACCCAGGTCGTCAGCATTGCGGCCGGAATTGTCATTACCACGTTGCCGATGACGCCCTCGACAACGAGCAGCAGCAGCAACTCGGCGACAAGCTCGACGACGTCTGTCCCCGGCAGCAGCACCGACGGCGTCCGAAGCGCAACGACCACACCAGCCTCCAAATCATCAGGCTCCACGAGCGCGCTCGCATCGCCTACCGCCGCCTCCTCCCCCTCAAACTCCTCATCCCAGGCGTCAACTGGTCTCTCCACCGGTGCGAAAGCTGGCATCGGGATCGCCGTCGGCCTCGGAGGCACACTGGCCTTGACAGGGCTGGCATTCTTCCTGGTGGGCTGGCGCAGACGGACCAGACCGAGCCATAACAACGCTCGAGACGAAAGCAAACCGTTCTGGGGCCCCGAGGCGACCGCACTCCGAGACGGCGAAGGCAAACGATCACCACGACAGAATTTCCATGAATTGTCCGCTCATCGAGACCGGATCCGAGCCGAAATGGAAGTTCCATAAATCGATTCGCAGAGAGTAGCTTTTTCCTTTTGACAGGTCGGCTCTCTCCCGGGTGGGAAATTAGGCGACTTGGCCGGCGACGTTCGAGGATACTCAACACTGTGTCTTTCCAGGGGCAGTCTCGCAGACGATTGTCTCGCTCCCGACCTCGACAATGACGATCAACGACAGAATACACAACAGCATTCGACGTCTGTTGGGGGCAAATAACTGTCTGTGTATCGAGGTCATAGCCCTGCTATTGTGGCGTATGGAGCATAGGTGGCGAGGCTAATACAATGCAAGAGATACTCCTCTTCGTCTTCATCCGTATTATGTATATAGAGAGGCGAGCGCCGCTCCTTGAGAGAGTAGTCTCCATGATAGCCCCTTACACGGTCAAGTGGGTTGCCCCTCCGGCGTGAATCAGAAGCTTTTCTTCTGAGTCTCGGTGCTTAGTTGAGGGTAACGACCGGCAAGAACAGGTCTTTCTCTTTGGAGGTACCTACCTATTTGTTATATGGAACTCGCAGAAATAAAACCTTGTCCGCACAGGTGCATGTCTATCTCCTTAACGGAGCTGGTTACGTGCCTCCCTGGGAGTCAACACGGACAGATCCTGTCTCAATGCCCCCGCGATCGCATATATTGGTCTGTCTGTCCCGTGGTCGTTGGATCGTGAACACCCTCGCAGGATAGATGCCGAGGGAAAAAAGATTCACATGCCAATTCTGACCCTACTCGATACTCACCAACCTTTTGCATGTGCTTGCTGACTCGTGTCGGGTGGGCGGCTCGCCTCTCGGATCTAGAGTTTGGCCCTACGTGGCCCTATTTGTGGTGGTTGGTTGGCTTTGTTAGATACGGGCGGGCTAGGGGAATCTGGATAGATAGAGGATTGTCAACGAATAGGATCGGGCACGAGGGCGAGGATCGGGCTATCGAGGTATCGAGGACAGGGGACAAGGGTACTAATAAGCTGGGACATGGTTCCCTTAAGCGAGAGGATTGACGGGATTGACATGAATTGCCTACCGACCAGCCCTTTCCCAGGGATGGACGTGTCTTCTCCTTGTTATTACCCTTCGTGCGTATAAGAATAGGGAATTCCACACTGTCGATCACTTTCTCCCACCATTCCTCCCACTCGACTCCTACCTCCCGGCTCGTGTACCATCTCTTCCTCCTCAGATCTCTCCAACGTGTTGACCATGATCACGCCTACGCTTGCTATCTCTCTCTCCCGCATCTTGCTAAGCGTCGGGGAGCCGGGCCTGATTCGTGAGGGGTGATTCCCTGCTATGGTCGCTGACGCATTACGTTTCAATCCATCTTTGGTAGCGGCCATCCTTCTGCAACGGGGAGCCACCGTATATGTAAATCCTTGACGCCATATGTACGTACTTACATAGTACGAGAGGAGGGTGGACGCGTACGTATCAAGATTCATGTCTTTGGCGATCCCAGTCTCTCCTTTCACAATCCCCGACCCAAAATATTTCACATGCAAAAACAGCACGGTGGAAAAGAAGGTACCTATCGTCAGTCATAATGGCCTTCGTTGTGTCGACAATACGGAAGGAAAGGACCGAACAACGATCATCAGCCTGGTGCTTATTGTGCCGTTGTACCCAGCATGCCCAACACCACCCATGCACCCATCTCACTCCTTTTGAAGCCACAAAGATTTTACAGCAGGTATGTAGGATTGAGGCCGCTTGAAGGTACGGAATAGAAAGAAGTACCTCAGCTCAAAGCCCCTTGATCGTGTCGTCCAGCCCATATTCCAGAAACGCCATGTTCGCCTCATAGAGCTGCCGGTCGGCGCCTTGGAGGTAACTCTCGAAGCGCTCGCGGAAGCGCGTGACCAGCGCCTTGATCTTGCGCAGCTCGGAGCGGATGAGCACCATCTTGATCTGGTACTCGTCCTCGCTGTCCATCTTCAGCGAGCCCATGGTGACGCCGACCTCCTCGGAGCCCGGGCACTCGCCGTTCCGGATCCTCTTGTAGCACTGCACGATGCGGGTGATGATGACCGAGAGGAGCATGACGGCCGAGATGTCCGGCAGGCAGTGGCAGGCCAGACACTGCGCCATGCGCTGGACGGCCGACTTGTTGATGGCCAGGAACTTGTCGAACGACGGCATGGCGCCGTTGAGCGCGCTGAGGATGTCCTGCAGGGACCCCATGCAGGTGCAGGACGGGGGCGGGCTGGTCATTATGCCCGAGGTCGAGGCGTCGTCGTTGAGCGTGCTCGTGTCGGAGCTGAACTCGGGGTAGAGCATCAGGTTGGCGGCCGACAGGGTCATGCCCTCCGGGACGAAGGGGACCTGGGCACTGGCGGCGTCCATGCCGGACATCCACTCGGGCGACATTTTGAAGTCGGCCGCGAACATGTTATCGGTAGCAAAGGCCGCCGAGGCGGAAAAGTCGTCCGTGTCCATAGTCGAATGCGTGAATGTCTGTGTCAGAGTCGGGTTGAGTGAGCCCGTCGTCTCGGCCATGGAATTCAGAGTCGTAAAACTCTGGTCGAGCACCGAGTCGCGCCGGCTTCCGGGGATGTCGACGTTCCACGACGCATCGTCAAAGTCCATGCTCATCCGTGCGTCTGAAAGAGGGGACTCGGGTCGAGTGCAGAACTCCGGGGGAGTGTTCTGCAGCTTGTTGTTGTTGTTATTGTTCCCGAACGGGCCATTCTTCTTGCCGCAGCCTTTTGGCTTGCCTGCCCGCCGCGATTTCGAGTAGATGCACGACGCCCCCGAGTTGGCACATCTCGAACACAGCGGGCGTTCCTTGGTGCATTTGACTTTGGCCGCGTGACAGTTGTCGCACGACAGCCTGAGCTTTTTGTTGTCCGTCGCCGTTGTCGTCGTTGCTGGGGCTGTTGGGGAGGGGCTTGCGGTTGATGGTGCAGCCTTGTCGACGACCACTTCGGCAGAAGCCATGGCCTCGCTACAGAGGCAGTGGGAGAATTGTTTTGGGCTTGCTTCCTTTCCTTGTACCAAGCTCCTTCTTCTTCTTTGCCGCAGTTCTGGGTGATGACACAGATATATACTGGTCACAAAGCATTGGATGCGGGGCCTGGGGACGGGCCTGAGGAGCACTAATAGCGGGATTGTCCTGTGTTTACATATCTCCAAACAGAATCGAAAATGCTGCAAGTGAGGTAGGAGTCACGCCCGCCCCTGCTTGGCTTAGGCAATCCAACAAACCACCTCGTTCAGGATGTTGATTGATATCTAGCTATTGACCAGCGACTGCTGCTGCAAAACCAAGACCCGACCAACCCCCAGGGTGGAACGGACCCGAGTAAAAACCCATGGCGCCTCCAGCGCATTATGAGCATTTGCACATGGTATTCTGGACCAGGATGTGCTAGGTAGGTACATATTGTACCATGGGAAACCAACCCCCCACCCCACAAGGCGCCACCCTTAACGACGCAATCGACGTATCGAGGGGGCGGAAACCGTCCTGTCCATGCTTGATGACGTCTAGAACGGTACTTTTCGCCAGTGAGATAACGAGCTGGTGTCTTGTACTCCCCCCTCCATGGTCCTCATCCTGCCTGGGGGGATGGGACAAATGCCACAAGGCCGTGGTGGTGGAGAGTGGGAAATCAGCGTACAGATACGCATAGTGGCAAACACTAATTGCCATGCAGCAGGCGAGGGAGGGATGTGGAGAGTTTAGTGAGAGAGACCTGGTTCGCATTGCATCACTCCAACTGATCGAGGGCCAATCGACTCGAGTCGTGCGTGGGCCAGGGGAATATCGATATGTACACATTGTCCTCAAGACTGTGATCAGATCGGACGCCCGCCAAATGTCTAGTAATAGCGGATTTGTGTGTTTACCAATTGTGCGTGACTTGATCTAAACCGCCATCCTCATCTTCAGCTTGTCCTTCTCCACAATTTCGCCCTGCATGGCCAGCAGCTCAGGCATGTCCCAGTTGCACGACAGGTACCGCCCGCGCAGCCACTCGCGCCGCTTCTGTGTCAAGTACACGACCGTGTCGGCCATGAGCTGCGGGGTGTCGATCAGATTGACCTTGACAAAGTCGGGCATCTTCCAGGCCAGCTCGGTGGGGACGGCGCCCGGGTGCATGCAGTACGCGATCACGCCCTGGTCGCCGTACTCGACGTTGAGGAAGTCGGACAGCCGCAGCAGCGCGAACTTGGTGGTCTGGTACGCGCTCGCGCCCGGCATGCACATCTGCGCGCCGATGCTTGACATGTTGACGATCGTCTTGAGGCTCGCGGCGTCTGCAAGAAGCAGAGGCAGCACGGCCTTCCAAGTCAGGAAGTGGCCGCGGATATTGACGTCCCAGGAGCGCCACCACTCGTCGACGTCGGCCTCGAGGATCTTGACCCAGGATTCCATGTAGCCTGCGTTGTTGATCAGGATGTCGAGCCGCCCTTGAAAGTCCGGGGCGATCTTCTCGACGGCGCGCTGCACGCTCTCGGGTTCCAGCACGTCCATGTTGGCAGTCACCACCTTGGGCACCTCGCGGCCAGCCGCGGCGGCGGCGTCCTCAATCTCCTTCTTGACCTCTTCCAGATCCGAGCGTGCTGAGATGCCGATGATCGAGGCTCCAGCCTTGGCGTACGCGAGAGCCATCGACTTGCCAATACCCCGTGAGGCCCCCGTCAGGAAGACATGTTTGCCTACCATGCCCACACTGTGCGAGACATCAATGGCAGGGTACGTGTCATGATGGATAGTAGGCGTGAAGTGCTCCCCTTGTAACGTGCGTTCGACTATTAGCTCGACCTAGCACATGCAACACGGGAAGACACGGCTCAAACTTACCAATGTGAGTAGGGGCCACTCTGTGAGGTTTCTCAAGACTGCCCATTGTCTTTCACCCTCCTTTCGTGGCGGGTTCGAAAAAGGATCTGAACCTGTGTGGCCGCTCCCGTGATCGTCCCTAGACAACTGTTTTCCCCTCCCAAAGTAGACGTGACTCGCTTGTTAGTAGGGTTCCTTCTGCTGCCACTGAGCCCACACTAGAGGTACACAGCACGAGGCTACGCTTTTATCATGTGCATAAAGGCAGCGAGTTGGCAGTTCCGCCCAATCGAACCGCCCATTCCCTCGTTGTGTGCCGAGATACTGTCCTCGGTGTCTCAAAACCCGTCGACGCGAGGCAAACATGATTTGATGTCAGCCCAGATGTCGTTTTAAACAGCGAGCCGCCCCAACGTGCACAGGCTTGAGCCCTGCCATTGAGCCATTGGAGGGTGAAGTTTGGCCCTGATAGTGTGATGCCATCCGGTGAGCAAGGATGCGAAAACAGCCTGCATCGAGGAAAGAGAGATCGATCGATCGACTAATGACGGTGGCCACCAAATTTAAGTACCGCAGATGGCCATATCGAGGCACCAAGCACGGAGGCGAGCTCGGGAATCCAGGGGACTTGTCCCGCCCGCTCTCCAAGCAGAATAGTCACCGACCAGGTTGTTGCGGGAGCGCCTATTACCGCTCGGTGCCTGGAAGAGGCTCTGGCTTGTCGGTCATCAATGTCGGCCCGGGAACTGTAAGGCTTAGCGGGAGAGTTTCGAGACCCTTGCGGCGTGTGCCTGAGCTCGCTAGAGAAACACATGCATATGCATTGATGCTGTGTTTGACAATGCCTCGTTTTCCATCCTCGGTGACCGAAAGAATAGCTATGCAGCGACTGCATGGGAATGCAGGAAATTCACATGAAACTTGGACAGGAGAATTCAATCACCCTCTGACATTTGGATGTGCCACTCGGGTCCGCATCATCTGTGGGGGTCAAGAAGGAATATGATGCTGTATGATCTGCAATGAAGATCGTATATGGTTTAGGAATAGATGTAGCACAGCATTAGAAAGGTGGCCAGAAAGAACAGCATATGCAACCCTGATCGTATACGAGTTGAAATACGGGAGGTCCGGCTCGGTCCTTCATAGTTGAGGATGTGAGCGTCAAAAGAAGGCAGCCTAGAGCACGAAGTTGGTGGTGCTGGTTTTCCCTATATCAGAAAGGTTGAAGGAAATTGCCCCAACTGGTCGAAAGGCTGTTTCGGCGGTTCCTCTCTGAGATTCGTCCCTCCAAAGTTACTGGCCCTCTATGACAGTGACAGATCTCCGTCCGTCACTGCGAATGCTTGTCTGCCAAGGAAGACGATTCTTCGGGCTCAAGAATCGGCAGAAGCAGGAAAAGATCCTCACCTGGTTGCCTGGCATCAGGCTTGATGGATCAAAGGTCCGTGATGACTGTCAGACACCGACAACCGATGACCACCGAACGCGTGAACAGCAACTGGCTGGATTGCCCGAGCATTGTGACGCAGGCCAATTTAGATTGACCGTCTCGTGCGGATGTGGACTTCCGAAAGAGATTCCAGGACCAAAACAGATCGTCCAAGATCACAGTGTGCGTAATCCTTGAGCATCCGTCCACTTGCCGGGTTTCCAACCTTGTCTTAACTCTGGGCCGTCAGATTTGCAAATCGGTTTTATCTTGCTTTTGGGACTCTTCTCCTCTCAGTCAATCCTTTGCTGACCGTGGCATGTTGCTATTCTGATTCAATTCCGATGTTCAAGGGTCGTCTGCTCTGATATCGGCGTTCGACCATTGCAGGATTGCACGGAGAACTTTCTCCCTTGGGCGAAGAGAGTTTGAGAATTGCCGCTGCGAGGACTCACCGACTGCTAGCCAGGTCCAAATTGGCATTGTCTCCGTTCCCACAGCCTCTCCGTTTAAGAAGCTGATGCACCCGTTTCCAAGAATTTTTACCCCGTCCACGCTCTTTTTGACTGGCGACAGTCGTTTGCCTCTTCATGTCGATTGTCGGGGGTATACTGACAGTGGTTGTCCTAGTCCGGCCTGGAAGGTCTTCCAAGCACACTCTTTCGCCGACGCCCAGCACCCAGAGGGTTTGGCCGAGACTGAGTCGACGCAGCGCTGGAGTACCATTCGGACTGTTACGGCCACTAAACTGCCCTGATTACCATCGCTCGGTCCAAGGCTATGGAATTCACGAATTGTTATTGTTGGCTAGGTATACCGATGGCACTGTTTTCGGCATTGTGTACATCAACTGGCGGGTTTTTCACTCGTGTTCGCTGGCAATACCGCTTGAGCCTTGGGCAAATCGGGTATGCATCTCCGGGTATTGTCACCACGGGCCCTTAGCATTACCGTCTTTGTGCCACGCACGTCATCCTCTCATCGAGCCTGTCTTTTTCTTCTATGCATTTTTTGGCTGTTTATTTTCTCCTTGGACATTTCGCGGGTTGTTTGGCAGGACTCTGGGAGCCATTTGTTGATTCTTCGGGGTGGTGGCTGCTTGACTTCAGCGCAGTGAAAGTACTGGGGAACGCAGACACCGGCTCTGAAGGGTGAAGGCTGAGGGAGTGCGAATACAAATGGTCCATCATGCTTGTACAACGTAAAGTTTTGAATTGAAGTCCACTGACTCACGCGGCTGTCAAATAAGTATTGCGAGGAAAGGACCTGTACTGCATGATCACAAAGCTAGACACAGCACAATAGCGAATGCAGGCATTGTACAGAAGACTCGATTACCATATTGGGATACGTGATATCGCAAGGTCAATAATATGAAGCTGGGGTGACGATAGATGAAAAGTGAATAACTATGCTGAAGAAACAATAGCGAACAATTGACGAGGCTGGGCCAAAGCCTGGCCCGCCAAGACATCCCCGCAGTGCCTTTGATTTTTTCCAAAGGTGAAAATGCCTTTTGGATCCGCCGAAATTTAGTATCTAGTCGCATGCGCTGCCTCTTACACTTGTAGCTCTTGACATACTTACTTCTGGGCAGATTTGCTTCGCGCACTGCCTCCTTGAACATTTTGACTCATCGACCACTCCCAGAGCCACTGAGTCACCTGCACTTCTCTTAGTTGCTCCCATCCCCCGCACCATTGACCCATCTTCCGCCTGCGTCAACACTCCGAATCTCCATTTAAACCCGCTGCCGGCGTCTTTGCCGCAGGAGCGTGAAGATGTCTGTCGAGGAAGCAGTGACAGAGGCACTCCAGGCGCCAATGGGTCAGAATGCACAAGCCGCTGAAGAGGCCAAGAAGATGCTCGCTGAGCTGGAAGGTGAAGCTGCCGTCGAGGACAAGCCTGAGAAGGTAAATGGCACTGCAGAGTCAAAACCAGCTGAGGGCGAAGCTCCGAAAGAGTCCGAGAGCGTTGCTGCGAAGGAGGCTGCAGATAAGGAGAAGGATGCTTCAGAGAACAATGGGGAGCGTCGCGACCGCGGTCGATCTGACTACAATAGTCGTGGTCGAGGTCGAGGTCGAGGCGGTCACAACAACTACAACTCTCGGAGTTATCGCGACAACATCAAGTCCGATCTCACGACGCTAGAGGAGACTGATGACCCAGTCGCTATTCGGAAACAGGTATGTACGCCCTCATCGCCTTGCAAGAAGTGCAAGAGATTCATAAATCGAATAGGTGGAGTTCTACTTCTCGGATTCCAACCTTCCCAAAGACAAATTCCTCTTTGCGCAGACTGGCGGTGTTGCGAACAAACCAGTTGACCTTCGGGAAATCCACAAATTCAAGCGTATGCGCCGCTTTCAACCCTTCGAGGCCATCGTCGAGGCCCTGCGGGATTCCAAGACACTGGAACTCACCGAAGATGATACCCACATTCGCAGAAAAGAAGCGCTCCCAGAAAACTTTTTTGAGGCTGTTGCACAAGCCGCCGACCCCCGAACCGTGTATGTCAAGGGATTCGGCGAGGAGACTGCAAGTACCCAATTTGACATCGAAGCATTCTTTGATCCATATGGCCCAACCCGCGCGGTCCGCCTGAGACGAAACGACGAAAAGTTCTTCAAGGGCAGTGTCTTTGTGGAGTTCGAGACTGAGGAGCTGGCACAGTCATTCCTAGCACAGGACCCTAAACCGAAGTACCAAGGCAGGGATCTCCTCATAATGAGCAAGACAGAGTACACCCAGAAGAAGACGGCGGATCTCAATGCAGGCAAAATCACGTCTAACAACAAATATGAGAAGGGAGGCAGACGAGATCGTCACAACCATCGCGGCGGCCGAGACGGAGGCAAGCGCAAACGTGACGAAGATACTCGAGATTGGAGAACACGTCGGGATGAAGATCAGAAGCGTGGATTCAGAGATGACAAGCGGCGGGGTGACCGAGGTGGTCGCGATTCTCGAGGTGATAGAAGCAAAGGACCTGATACAGACGATGGGTAAGTTGATGACCGTTGTGTGCCCTGGGAGATCCGCAAGGACTAATGATCTACCACTCAGGGGCATTCCAACCATCAAAACCACCGCCTTGAAGGATGACAGCGGTCGCGAAGAAGCTCTCGCAAAGGCTAAAGCGGCGGTTGAGGCCGAAAACAAGAAGGAACAGAAAGCTGCAGACGATATCGAGTCGACAGAGCAAGCTGGCGACGCCGATGCCTCTTCAAAGACCGCCAACACTGTCGCGGAAAGCGTCCAAGCCGATGCGGAAGCCGCTGCTGGCAAGAAGCGAGCACGAGAAGACGATGACGGGGATGCTGAGCGAGAGGCGAAAAAAGTGGATATCAAGCCTGAATCATCTGGCGATTCGTAGCGCTGATCGACTTGGCCTCTTGTGTCATAATTGACTGATATCATATGGTTTCAGGGAGGTGGGACGCAGTCATGATCACTGCCGACATCCTCATGGATATGTACATCTGTGCACTACCACTATGGTGTTTTGAGCGTTCCTACGGAACATTGTTGTTGTCTACCGGCAATTGGCAAGGAGAAAAACTAAGCGGCTTTCATGTGCTCGGTTATTATGAAATCTTGACACTTTAGAAAAGTAATGAAGAACAATTAGACCCCCCAGATCTCTTTCGCCTGGTCTTGCAATAGGTCTCTCCCGAAGGGTGGTGATAACTACTTATCGCGGTCTCCGCCTTGCAAACGAAAAACGCACAATATTTGTTATTTGCTTAGGCTCCCGCGTACTTAGACCAGACCCTCACAGCAGACACGCCTTTGTACTATCCATCTTCTACTCCAAGACGCTCTTTGACCAACACGGAGCGACAAACTTGCAGTCATGTCTTCACGTGCTTATGTGCCGCCACACGTGACCGACGAGGCTGACGAATCAACGGCCGCCACTCCTGCCTCCCTCGAAAGTTTCTCGTGGTCTTCTCTTTCGAGCCTCAAACCAACACCTGCAGACACCGATCTCGCAAGTCCCGCTGATGAGAACGAAGAGTTTGACAGCGAATACACATCTTCTTCGTGGTCGACTCCGGGGTATTTCGATTCCGCGAGATTCTACGTCTTCCCGTCGGCGGTCACAGAGACGTGGGATGTTCAGTGCGAATGTGGTGGCGTCTCTCCCCACTACCATCATCGTCACAACACAATGAACGGAGCTGCTGGTCCTCCGCCCGGCGGTGAGGGGACCACAGCATCGACCTCATCCAACACGTCTACCGCAGGAGGGGGCCCGCCCAAGCGCGGTGGTCCACTACCCAACCACGTCCAAGTCGCCAAGTCTTACGTCTTTGAGCAGGAGATCCAGAAATGTCTTAAGGAGAACGGCGTCAGCCAGGCGAGAGAGGATAATCTGAGGCTCGCCGGAGTACAGTGGATTGATAATGTGAGGAGGGCGTTGAAGCTGTGAGTTCTCGCCTGTCTCCTTCGTTATCCTGAACGCGTTCACGTCGTCCAAATGCCTTTCCGAATTGCGCAAGCCATGGTCAAGACTAGGTGACTGACGCGTCCGCTTCGTATCCAGGCCAGTCAGGACATTCAACACAGCCGTTGTGTACTATCATAAGTTCCGGTTACAGCATTCCGATGGAGAGTACAGCTTTGTGGTAAGCTCCACCTACAAGATCGCAACTCCTGAAGAATCGCGTGTACAACCTAGTCGTGTGGGATGCTGACACCGATTCCATCGACAGGACGCATCAGCAGCGGCACTTTTCAGCGCATGCAAGATTGAAGACACACTCAAGAAATCGCGAGACATTCTATGTGCGGCGCACAATGTGAAGGTCCCTAGAACGGAGCAGTTGTCACCCGATGATCAGGTACGTTGTCGTCTTTGTTCCTCATCAAAACTTGCATTCTCCTGTCGACTCCTATCACGTGCTACTCACACAAGGCGTTTGGCACATTCTAGGTCTTTGAACACCACTCCCGCACAATAATCGGCCTTGAAAGACTCATGCTCGAAGCCTCAGGGTTTGACTTTCGCAATCGCCACCCTCAGGACCTCCTCATCAAGTTCGCGAAACACTACTCATTGACCAAAACCTCACCTGTGGTCAAGACGGCATATTCGATCTCCCTAGATCTCTACAGAACCTGGGCGCCTCTAAAGCAGACGACAGCGACGCTGGCGTTTGCTTGTCTCGAGCTTGCGGGACGGTTGCTGGAGGAGGAAAACGAGGCCATCTGGAAGGGAGTGGATTATAATGAATGGAGGGTTGAGAGGGGGATGGTGATGGGTAAGTTCTTCTCCTCGACAGAATTCCCACCAATATTCTGGGAAAGGGGGATGTGATTCTCGCAGGAGCGATACATGGCTGACAACATTTTTTCCCTCTCGGCTCAGAAACTCTCCTGGACCTCCTCGAACTCTACACCCACCACCGCACCTCGACCGTGATCGGACCAACCTTCCCTGTCGACACGTTCCTCGAAGTGCGCATCCCGCTGAACCTCGAGTCCGAGGAGAAGAACATCCCGCGCTACACGGCGTGGGTGGAAACCTACGGGCTGTCCGCGACCGACTACGCCAAAGCCGGCCTCGGCCATCACAACGTCAACGGCACGGGTGCCATGAACGGCTCCAAGTCTGGCGCTTCAAGCAAGAATGTCAGTCCGCGAGACGTGACGAGTCCGCGCCGCGGCAGTGCGAGCACGACCACCACGTCCGGGGCCGCTGGCAACGCGGGCTCCGTGTCCGGCGCGGGCTCTGGGGCCGTCGCGGCGATCAAGCAGCGTGTCGGCGAGAGAGGGCGCGAGGGCACGGTGCGCTTCATCCTCAACCCGGATCGGGAGAGGGAAGAGAAGGCCATCATCGAGCTGTTCCGCAAGCCTTGAAGAATCCTCGACAAAGGACTATAGGTCAAGCCGACCACGAGACGATTCGGTTCGTTACGATACGATACGATACGATACGATACGATGGGCGAGGGTTTGGACTGAAGCAGGATGAGAAGAGCGCATGCGCGAACCAAAAGGCCCGCCTCTCTCTCGCCTCTTAGCCGATCCACCTTTTCTGTTGTTTTTCTTGCTCCTTCCATGGAAGAAGACTCGGTTTTCGCGCGCTGCGCTGGGCGAGATTCAGACCGCGAGCACGTAATCACGAAAACCCGGAGACTGGCATGAAGACGCAATCCGACTGCCTTGCGACTACCTCGCATCGAGGCTTCTATACAGAGTACACGATTGAATTTGACGTGGATGGGCGGCGCACCGGATGGGCTAGGCCAGGCGGGGCCGGGCTGGACGGGGGGCTGGACATGACATGGCTGTGTCGGCTGTGCACGTTTATCAAGGCGCGGCGAGGGCGTTGTCATCATCATTATCGTTATCATTATCATCATCACCATCATTTGGCATGCAACGGGCGCGTTCTTCTCGGTATGATGGCGTCTGGCACAGAGTCCAAGGTTCCAAGGTCAAGCGAGAAGGGCGTTTCTCGAACCAGGGTGGTGGGAGGATGACTTCGGTGTTCATAAGGTGCAGGCGAAGAGGAAAAGCCGCATCTCGGTAGCGTCGAAAGGATATTATGGTAATATATTATCCAACCTCGGAGATCGCTCACCTAGATGCCTACTTACCTACCTATGTATCATGCCAAAAACTCATCAGCCACTGCGCCGGACAAGCCAGGTCCGGTTCCAACGACATGAAAGGCTAACGTTCCCAGACGATTTTTTGAACCCGCCATCGGTTTTGTAACTTCCACGAACAAGTCCAATTCATCATATGGTTACCGGCCCCGTTGAGTCCAACAATTTTATCCAACCGTCCCGATCTCTCCTCTCACTCACACCCACGACCGCAACGCTGTCTATCCCTGTTCTCTCCTAAAGACTGGCCAGCATCTGACTCAAGGTGCCCTTGTCATACTTGACGACTTTGCCCTTCCCCTTGTCCACCTCATGATACCGATCCCAAAACCTCGTGTAGAGGGGTTCGATCATGCCTTGAATCTCCCTTCCCAACTGCGACCTGACCTCCGCCTCCATATGCAGGCTCTTGTGCCGTGTGATCAGCTCGTCAAAACTGCTATTAAATAGTTTGAACTTTTCCTTGATCTTGTCCTTGTCCTTGGAGGAGAGGGATTTTATTATGGATGTCGAATCGATGGCCTGGCCTGACAAGGGCCGCGAGCCGGACGAGGTCTGGATTTGGTCGAAGAGGTGGTTCGCAGGGTCACGCCACGCCGTCAAATACAGCGAAGAGCCGGCTTTGCGGTAGGCATCGAGTTTGGCGTTGTGTGGGGAGATCCCTAAATAGCGAGCAAGGTCTGGTGACGATTGGACTGCCCGAGTGAGCACAGCGACGCTATTGAGCAGGAAGATTCCCTGGAGGGGTTTCTTGGGGTGCAGGACTTGAGAGCGTGCGTTGAGCGTTGAGAGAAGGGCATCCACAATGTCGATGAGGTAGTGCGACAGTAACGTCGGGTTTTCAGTGGATGGGGTTAATTCGAGGTTCAGCGTAGATTGGGAGGCCATCCCCGGGGCGGACTTCCAGTTTCCGTCGCCGATGGAGGAGAGCAGGACTAGCAAGGGCCGCTCAAATATGGCCAGGTTTTGGAGGCGGGAGGCTGTTTGTGAGACCAGCGGGATGGTGCTACCATCCGGTGGGAGTGTTGAAATTGATTCGGCTTGTTTCTTTGTTTGGCTCAGTATTTCGCTGAACGATGAGCGAGCGGTGTCACGTATCGGCCGGAGTGCATCGGCAAATTGGGATCGCAGTTGACCCGTCCGCGATTCAAGTCGGTAGCTAAGGGGTGTGAATAGATCTAGGATCTCGTAGGCGAGGAAACAATCGCTCAGTATCCGTGGCTTGATTCCATTATTCAGCTCTGACAGAGTACGTGTAAACGTCCCTAGAGCTTTGCCGCAAGTCATTGTGTAGACACGCCCAGGGTCGCTACGGAATATGCGGGACGTGTTCTCTGCTTCCGCGACAAACATGCCTTCGATACCGTTCGCATATGCCCCGACACCACTGGAGCCTTCTCGGTAGATGCCCGAATCGTTCCCTCGTCGCTTGGAAGTCATGATCGAGGCTGTGGCAAGGTTCTGAAGGCTGTTCTGAAGGTAGTCTCCCCTCACTTCGACGTAGATCAAAGCTGCCGCGTCCTCGTCACGTTGGCCCAGTCTCGCCGAATGTGCTCCGGCGGATGCCATTGCCATAGCGATTTGACTCAGAGACTGAGCCTTTTCTTGGGAGTATGTAGGAAATGGTATTTGTTTCGTGATATGATGCAAAGGTTCGATGGGCTGCGCGTCCTCCTGTAGCATCTGCCGATACATGTCGTTTAACTGGTTGACGCCGGTGGACAGGAGGCTGTGGAAATCGGAAACAGCCTGTTGGTTGGCCCTCATATTTGTCGAGCTTACATCAGTGAGGGTTTTGTCAAGGCGCTTCAAGGCGCTAAGATATTGCGGTAGTCCTGAGGCTTTGGGCCCTGCTCTGATAATACCTTCCTCTCGACCTCGGGAGTCGAGCGGCTGCTTGAGCTTTTCGATGGCTTCATTGACCTTGTCGATATTCCGACTCGTGATCTGAAGTTGTTGGGTGTTGCTATAGATCGGCCCGATGGCATCCTTGACGATCTTACCGCTGACATCGAGCCGCGCCAAACTGGCAGCTATTCGCTTAGTGATGTCTTTCGTCTTCCCCAACGAAGCCAGGAGTACTTCAACCTCAGCGCTCTCCTCGGCGAAGGCGGCGTTCCTTGGTGCCACCATCTTGAGTGTTTCAGGCAGGAAAGGTGCGCCAGTCAAATTCTCCGACGGGCGCTGTGGCCATGCAGTCTGATCTGAGACAGCGTCAAAAAGTGTCAGTCTGTGCTGCAAAGCTTCGCATTTTGCGGGGTTGGGCGAGAGTGGTGTTTCGTTCCGGATCAGGCTCGCGAGGAGAAGTCGCTGGACTATCCAGTTCCCGCTATCCCAAAAGTGATAAGGATATGTGAGTTGATAATATAGAGATGTGAGATGGATTCGACGGGGCGTCGGTTTGCGCTGCTTCGAAGATGATTTGGCGGGCGTCCATTTCGGGTTTAGTCCAGGAACCGCCACACCACGTGCCGGCTGCGGCCTCGTCGGAATCGGCTTGCAGCTCCTCCGACGTCATTGTGACCTGATCGTCCCAACAAACCGCCATCGCCCATCACGAACACGAGGAACAAAAGCCTCCTTGAGGCTCTCGGTCGATCCCAAAGCTTGGTTTCCCTTCAAAGCATGGAATTTGACATCTGCTAATCCGCTTTTCATGCAGCGCTCTTCTGACTATGAGCGCTGCGAGGGTTTTCTTCAATTCGAGCTACCTGCAGTACACTGCTCTCGCTGCAGTCGCCTGCGGCGGTGTTCACAGCTCAACGCGCAGGACCAATCCCATTAAGCTCGACAGCCCTTCCGGCGTACATGCTCCTCAAGATGCCTCCCTTATAGCCTATGCCCGGCGCGTGCAAAGCCACTATGCGCAGACTGAAGACTCCAAGCACACCACAAAACGAGGCGACGCGACCATCATCGACCGGACAAACGATCCGGACCAGTATGCGCCAGCCTTTGAAAGCGACGACGAGAATGCTTGGGCGTCTTTTTCGAGAAACTTCCACAATGTGAGAGAAGGCATTGCAAGAATAGACTGGGGCACCGTTGGCGACAAGATTACAGACTGGGTTGTGCCAAATTGGGCCAAGGTCCTTCCTGATGGGTTTCAAAAGCTTCAGTTCGAACTATCCATGCAGCCAGGGACGCTGGCAGATCAGATCTGGCAGGAGGCACATGACCCTTGCATCAATCCAGAAATCGAGTGGAATGCTACCGTTCGCGTTGGCGACACCCTTGGCAATGACGAGTTGGAGTTCCGACGCAAGAGGAAGCAATACGTCGTCAAGGCGTTGGCAAAATATCTCGGACTCGATGAGAAGGACATCCACCCTGATGACGTGCCTACTATTGCGATCTGTGGGAGTGGCGGGGGCCTACGGGCAATGGTCGCTGGTACAAGCAGCTACTTGTCTGCTCAAGAGGCGGGTCTCTTTGATTGTGTCACATATACCGCCGGAGTCAGCGGCAGCTGCTGGCTGCAGACCTTATTCTATTCCTCCTTGGGCAAGCAGGATCACAGGCAGCTCCTCAAGCACATCAAGTCGCGGATTGGGACCCATATCGCATTTCCTCCGACAGCATTGAAGCTGGTGACGAGTGCTCCGACCAACAAATTCATCCTCAGCGGCTTTGTCGAGAAGCTGAAAGGTGATCCTGGTGCTTCTTTTGGCCTCGTGGATGTCTACAGCCTTCTGCTCGCTGCAAGGCTTCTGGTTCCACACGGCGATCTTGATGTCAACGATCAAGACCTCAAATTGTCAAATCAACGGATATACATTGAAAATGGCCAATTCCCGATGCCCATATATACTGCCGTCCGCCACGAAATACCTGTAGATGTTGAGGAGGAGAAGAAATCCCGAGACAATCTGGCTCTCAAGCAGAAGATCAAGGAGAAAGCCAGGAGGGAGGCATGGTTTCAGTGGATAGAGATGCATCCCTGGGAAGTGTGGTGCGAAGAGTTTGGTGCTGGCATACCAACTTGGAGCTTGGGTCGGCCTTTCAGAAACGGCCGAAACATGTTGCTTGACACAGGTATTACCCTGCCAGAAATCCGTCAAAGTCTTCTCCTTGGAATTTGGGGGTCGGCTTTTTGCGCAACTCTGGCGCATTACTACAAAGAGATCAAGCCGGCTTTGATCGGCATGGTGGGATTTGAGGGGGTGAACCTACTAGTCGAAGAGAAGAACGAAGACTTGATCAAGATCCATCCCATCGACCCGGCCACTATTCCGAACTTCGTGTACGGCATGGAAGGTCAACTCCCCTCGACATGTCCAGATTCTGTCTTCAAACACGACCACCTCCAGCTAATGGATGCTGGAATGAGCAATAATCTCCCAATCTACCCACTCTTGCGACCTGGCCGGGATGTTGACGTCTTAATTGCGTTCGATGCTTCCGCGGACATCCAGAAAGAGAATTGGCTTTCCGTGGTCGATGGGTATGCCAAACAGCGCGGCATCAAGGGTTGGCCCGTCGGTGCAGGATGGCCGAGGAAATCATCAAAACCGCAAGAGAATGCCAAAGCGCTAGAAGAAGCACAAGCAACCACTCCGCAAGAAGCGGCCACAAAACTCGCTGAAGCGAGGGAGGAGGATCGCGAGAATAAAGATGCAGGAGAGGACAAGACTGGTGAGAGTCCGACAACTGGCTCAGATCCAGACGCGGCGAGCACACTTGGCCCATGTACCGTCTGGGTCGGTAGTAAAGCCGAAAGATCCACCGATGAAGAGCCACCTCCCTCGAAAAGTCTCAATTGGGACACTAGCGACAATCAAGACTCCGCCCCGTTCCATTTGATGGACCCAGATGCCGGTATCGCCGTGATATACTTCCCTCTCCTTCCGCATCCCGATGTCCCGAACATCGACCCTGACAAATCGGACTTTATGAGCACCTGGAATTTCATCTATACGCCCGACCAGGTTGACAGCGTGGTCGAGCTCGCGAGGCGCAATTTTGCCGAGGGCGAGGAGAAGGTGAAGAACACTGTCCGGGCGGTGTATGAGAGGAAGAAAAAGTCGAGGATCGAGAGAGAGGACAAGAAGACCACCAAGGAATGGAAAGGCCGAATGAAGAGGGTCGGCAATAGTTTTGTATGATGCGAGAGAGAAATTCGACAGAGCTTGATGGTATCATTGACGCTCATGGTGCCTGATTGTGTGCTCTATTCTCTTTTTGAAGCGTTGCATCAGGCTTTGGAGCGACTACTACTCTTATTCGCCGGCGCTTTCCAAATCGACAAGCTTCGGACTTGTATAATCTATTCGCTAAAGAAAGAGTTGGAGTCAGGCTTGTTTGTGTTTTTTAATGACGGGGATGGCACGGGCAGTGAAAGCATCACACTAGAGGCGGCCTCTGGGAGTATCAGTGAACACACCATTTCCATACAAGTAGATAATGATCCACAGTCCACACAATCCATGAAATGGTCAAGAGAACTCCGATACCCGTTCTATACGCTATGCTAGCTATACGTGACACCTTCAAGGTAGATAGAATAGAATTGCATATGATAGACCTGGTAGAAAGAGGATTGCCCTCTAACTCGCTTGGAGGAATTAAACCACACTCCCTTGTAGTCCATATCTCCTTGTTAGCGGCCTGTCAGCCTTCCTGGCTTCATCCATGCCGGAAACATCCACGAGGCACTCGAGGTTAGGTTTCATGCCTCGTTCGGGACGTGCGCCATGTAGCGTAACACAACAAAGCGCATTGCACCGGATGGTGTCGCGTTGGATGCCATTCTGAAGGTTCCCGCCTGCCTTGGTGCCACCTCTCTGGCGTCGAACAGGAGACTTTAGCGCTCGATGCCTCCTAGGACAGACCCTTGCTTCGGTACGACTGTCGACACCTCGGAGGGTATACCGACGGAGACTGTCGGCATCGTGTGGCTGGCTGCTGCGTTTCGAGGTACTTGCCTCGCACGCAGCAGCGAGTGACTGACCACCGTGCCCGTACCCTTTCATAAATTCATCCATGAAAACAGGGATCCTCCTCTTCCACGGAAAATAGATTCGGATGAGATTGAGCCAACATCGGATAGAAAGGTCGGGACAAGACGTGCTTGAAGGATAACTATAACGCTCCATTTGTGTCACAGCTTCTTTCACACAGGTGGATCGCCTTCCCCTTTCTTGTTGCCCTTGATCGACTCCACAAACTCTTTGGCCCATTGTTTCGCCTTTTCGAGCTCTTCGTGGAGAAAATTCCACCAGCTGCCTTTCTTGCTTCCCTGCTCGTCGTTGGGTGTCGTCTCGTTTTCCTTCTCGGGTTCGGTTGGCGCTTCAACGGGAGAATTGGAATCGACATCGGGAGCTTCTTCCTGCGGATGTTTCTCCTCCTCGACTGGATCGGCAGTCGCGTCCGAGGTCTCTCCCTCGTGATGTTCGTCCTCGTCAATGGGATCTGCGATGGGCTCCGACCCCGGTCTATCATTCTCGGAATTCAAACCCTCGGTTTTCAAGGGAAGCCGCAAAGTCCCGTTGTTCGGTTGCGGGACGATACCTAACGAATCACACATGATATTGTACACCTCGATATTCTGGAAAACGGGTACTCGACTATTGGGTGCGTGCGGGAATGAAGGCCCCCTTGCCACAAAGATGGCTCTCATGAGGGGGTGTTCGTGATCGTAGCCATGCAACCCCTTCGGTGCGTACTCTTTGCCCGTGCTCAGCGCTTCGGCGACGTCGAAGTCGGATTTCTCCACGACTGCCCAGCCGGTTTTGGGAACGATCCACAGAGGCGCGATGCGGTCGTTCTGCGTGAAATGATAACGCTCAGGCATGGTTTCGAGGGTGTAGACATCGAAGTTACCTGATTTGGCGGCTTCTTGAGAGAGCTGTTCGTAGAGTATGGGGACGTCACGGGCTGGATTCTTTAGACGTAGACCTCGAAGGGGCCAGCCATCGATGTGATCGATCAAGGACATATCCATAAGGTCGTCGAGTTGAATCAGTCGATTTGTGGAGGTAGTGGCCATTCCATGGTCGGAGACGATCACAAGATTGACAATTTCGGTCAGGTTGCGCGCGAGAAGACCTTCCACTAGCAAAGTCAACATGCTGTCGACATCGGCAATGGTGGCTCTGATCTCTGTACTGTTCGGGCCGTAGAGATGTCCGTCCGCATCAACGTTGGGAACGTATGCTGCGATAAGCTGCGGTCGAAGGTTCTCCTGCTGAGTGGGAGCTTCGTCATCGTCGCCAGGCAGATCGAGCCACTGCAAAACCTTGTCCACCTTATGAGACAATGCCTCACTCCCGTTGTATTTGTCCACGTACGTCGGCTCCACATCAGGTATATGCGCTTCAGAACCCGGCCACATGTGAATCGCAGAACGCACACCCTGATGCTCGGCCGTAACCCAAAGTGGCTCTGCGTTCCACCATTTGGGCTGCATCGAGACTTTGATGTTAGTGTACCAGAACTCTTCTTGCAACGAGGGGTCCCAGAATTGGTTGCTGACCACGCCGTGGCTTTCTGGATACAGACCGGTCACCAAGGTGAAGTGGTTCGGAAACGTGACAGATGGGAACGATGGAAGCATGTATTTGGGAGACACCCCACTCGCTATGAAGGCATTCAGGGCTGGAGTAATGCCGCGATTGAGGAAATCAGCACGGAAGCCATCAAGAGAGACGAGTATTGTTGTCGGTCGGAAAACATGTGTGCCGTTGTTGTACCTGGTCAACCGATGCATCGTGGGCGTGAGAGAGTGTTTCTTCGTAGAAGCTTTGTAGGCGCCAAAGAGCAGGGCGACGAAGAGTGCAACAATAGCCAGATATATCATGGTCAGGCGTCCACGATGGGATTTTCTGGGAGCATGCCTGTCCCATTTGGTGCCCTCGAACTCGCTGTCCGTGGAGGATTGGGAGCTGGTGTCCTTGAACCCGCTCTCCATCTCAAACATTTTGTCTGCAGATTCCGCTCCACTTCTTCTCGACTTCTTGCGCCTGTGCCTCCGAGCTTTGGCGGCATTGTTTCCTTCATCTTGCCTTCCTTCGCGGAACCCAAATGCGGCTCGTGCTGTCTCCAACCTCGAGGGCTTGTGCAACAGTTTCTCATGCTCTTCGGTCTCTTTGAGGATGTCTCTGTCGCCCTCCCTGACATGACCTGCGCCGTCCAGTTCTACCTCAGTATCAGATCCTGAATCGGGGGGAACAATAGCCGCATCTTCATCGTAGTGTTTCTCGGACAGGAGACCGTCGCGCTCGCGGGCCATGTCGGTCTATTCTCGAGTTCGCAGGATTCTTCAACAGAGCGAGTGCAGTTGGATTATGCTAAAGCGCCATCTCTGGCGAAATGGGTGCTGCAGACAAAGGAGTGGTGTGTAGCACAGCGTCTCGATAAACCCCCTTGAATGCACAGAGCAACTGTCGGGATCCGGATCTATATTTAATCCGTCTAGCCTCGTCAACTCTATAAAGTGGACCCAGCCTTACAGACCCTCCCCTTTTACCTTGATGCTAGTGAAGGTTTCAGCATGCCACAACCCTCGTACGCCGAGAAGAAGTCTGAAATTGATGTGGCGGTGCAATAACATCCGGTCGAGCCGCAAGCGATCGATCAGGCAGCAGTCGATCGCAGGTGCTAAAACCCCAGAACTCGGCTGCTAACAGGTGTATGCAGCGACCATCCAATTGATGTTTGGCGGCTCCAGCATGGAGAGCTTTGAGAAATTGCGCCCAGTCGGTATGTTGATGTTTGTCGATTTCAGAGGTCACAGTTCTACGAGACTGACATGGGCCTTATAAGGCAGGCTGGAGCGTTATTCGACAGCTCGACATGACTTGAAGTTCTATCTAGGGCCAGCAGTGACAGCCTCGTACAAGCTCCCGAAGAGCCATTCTGAGCGACTGAAGGAGCGCATCTACAAGGCTTTAGGGGATGTCATCACACGGCACCCAATCCTCTCATCCATAGTTGTGGACGAACATACCCAAGACCCACACTTCATCCGTCTACCAGAGATTGATCTCGACAAATGTGTGCATTTCCAAGCGCGACACCTGAATTACGATGCGGACGCGGACGGCGAGCGAGATGTTGAACTAGATGAGCTCCTCAGCGCTCAGCATGGCGTCCCATACGAACCGCCAAGTCCCTTCTGGAGAGTATATATCCTGACGAGCTCCGTTCATCCCTCGCACTTCACCGTGTCTTTCTTCTACCACCATGCCATCGGCGACGGCAATTCGGGTATGGCATTCCACAGGACTTTTCATACCGCCTTGTCCCAATCCCTCTCAATCCCTCCCTCAGACCTATCTTCAACGTCAATCATTCTCTCACCCTCGACACCCTTGCTACCTAGCCTCGAGTCCCTGCATCCATTACCAGTCTCAACGTGGCACCTCCTCACCATTCTCTTCAAACACAAAATCTGGTCCAGTCGTGATCCCGGCCTGTGGACAGGTTTCAAGTGTACCACGCCTCTAGGACGACCAGGCGCCCGCCACCTCGCCTTCTCAGCCTCGGCCACAACGGCGTTCAAGAACATCTGTCGCGAGAATGACACGACCATTACCGGGGCACTTCAGACACTGATCGCCGGCGCGCTCTTTGCCCACCTGCCCGAGAAGTTCACCAAGGTCGCATGTAGCGGTGCTCTTTCGGCGCGCCGATTCTTGCCCGCGGACGCCGGGATCACGGATGACAGCATGGGGGTCTGGGTGCTGGACATGTCCGACACGTACGCACGCGACTGCTTCGTCCCACACGGCGACCCAGAGAAGGGAGTATGCGATCTCTTACCGTGGACCGAGGCGCAGCGCTCCCGCCAGAACATCGAGCGCGTCTTAAGTTTGAAGGGCCACAACGCGGGTGTCGGGATGCTCCGGTACGTGAATGATTATCAGCAGGAGCTGTTTGTCTCCAAGGTCGGCAAGGACAGGGACTCGAGCTTTGAGCTGTCCAACCTGGGACTCTTCAAGCCGGCAGGGCGGGTAGAGGGCGACAGCGGGGTGGAAATAGGGAGGATGGTATTCACGCAGAGCGCTGGCGTTACGGCCAGTGCTATCGAAGTGTCGGTCGTGACGGGGGCAGATGGTTGTTTGGTGCTGGGAGTTACATGGCAGAAGGGCATTGTGGAGGACGACCTTGTTGAGAACGTCATCAAGAGTGTGAAGGAGGAGGTGAAGCGCCTGGGAGGCCACGACTAAATCTGTACAAGAGCTATAGAGCTTGGTCACATAATATAGGCAAATTGCACATACAGATATAGATGGGAGAGATCAGTCCTCGAATAATGATGGAAACACAGTATATGGCTCTCGCATCGTTGTGCAATGTACAATGTGCATTACCTGGTTGTATCAACAATTGAATCAAAGGCATGTATCAAGGTACACAGCGCCACGCTATTTATCCTATTATCACGAGCCCAGCCATCAGCGCCGCCAGCATGTGTAGTGTACCTCGCACCTAGATAGCCCCGCCATTTCCCCAACTATTTCCCAAGATGAGACGGCGATGTTTTCACAATGACCAGACAGCCCAACAGACACCGAAAACCGAGTACATCTAGGTACATACCTAGGTATCTATACACCAATAAGAAATACTACGCCGTCAATAATACCGACCACCTCTCACACCGCCCTGGCTTCCCCGTTCCTCAGCTGTCCCGTCCTCCTCCCATCCTCGACGTAATGATCCAGGATCCGCAGGTCCTCCTGCGGACGGTACCCGCGCTCCGTTGCTTTCCTGAAGATCCGCCGGGCCTCCGAGGCGGGCACTTTGATGTAGAACGCGACCTGGCGCGGCGTCCAGCCGATCGCGAGCAGGGAAAGCGTCTGGACGCGCTGGGCCAGCGAATAGCGTGTGCCCGTGTCGCCGGCGGCGGCCTTTTCCTGCGTCACGGGCCGCGCAATGCGTGAGGATGATGATCGAGCAGGTGATTTCGGCGGTGGCTGCTGCTGCTCCTGCTGGCTTTCTGGGTCACGGGTTTGTGGTTCTGGGTATATACATTAAGCTTGGCTAGATAACGAAAGCTACGGATGGACGGACAAAAACTGAAATAGTTGTGGAACGGACCTTCTTCGCCGTCATGGCCACCGGCTTCCTGATCACCTACGGTAGATGTAGACATTGGAGGGTTACGTGGTGTGTGGCATATCTATCAGCAATGGGTAGGAATATGTAGAAGATTTCTACCGAGTATTTCCTTTGAGGTGGAAGATTAGCGGTAAAAGGCCATACTAGTCCCCCGACGGAATAGATCTGGTTTACCAGATACAGGCGCCGATACCACAAAGTCGGAGCAGACACAACTTTTGGCACGCAGGCCTCGGTAGAAGCATCACATCGATCATGCTGGCGTGGCGCAGGAGGCCTCACCAGCCTCAGGAGTGCCTGAGCAAGTGGCAACTTGGGGGCTTTTTCCTAATCCGGCACTATCTCTCGAGATTACGCGGAATGGATGCATTGGAGACTGAAAGGGGCTCGTAAAAGCACAGTCCTGTTTAAATATTCGCCCGGTGCCGCCATGGCTCCTTTGCATTGGTCTGCTTCCTCCAACAGACAGTGCGCAGAGTGGCACATCTATCAGAACAACATCCAGACTCCATACCAGGCCAGAACGCAAACGCAGTCAGCACACGATGTTTCGCAGACGGCCAGCACCTCAGAGCCTGGACCAGGTCCGTCTAGCACGTCGAGAAGCAGAGAGACAACTTGTCGCAACCCTCGGTCCCCTTCACGGCGATCTCGAAGAATTCTATACCTTTGTGCCTCTCCCCGACGGTCATAGAGGGGAGTTGAAAGTTGTGCGGCCAAAGATCGTGACAAAGACACATACCCTCGCCTCGGGCCACATGGATGATGCTGCGGCGCCTGTTTTGAACAGTGGCAGTAATAGTCGTCCATTCATTGTGCTCTTCCACGGAGGAGGGTTCTCGAACGGCAGCGTCGATTACATGACCCGCCCAGCACGAGACTTTGCACGCGAGTTCAACGTCGTGGTTGTCTCTGCGACGTATCGGCTTGCTCCAGAACATCCATTCCCGACTCCGATGCAAGACGCATGGGATACTCTTGTGTGGCTGTCCCAACACGCCAGAGAGTTTGGTGCAAATCCTCAACAGGGTTTCGTGGTCGGCGGAGTCTCAGCTGGAGGGACCATGGCAGCTGTTTTGACGCAGTTGGCCCAGGATCGAGGCCTCACGCCACCGCTCACTGGCGCATTCGTGTCCATCCCTCTCTTGCTCGTGAAGGAGATCGTCCCCGCCAAATACAAAAAGCAATGGACCTCGATGGAAGACAACAAGAACAACCCATCACTAAATCGGGACACTATCCAGAGCATTATCCGCACACTCGCCCCGGACATCAGATCTCCCTTGTTTTCACCTTTCAACAGCAGGACCCCTCACGTCGGACTACCCCCGACATACATCCATGTAGGGGGACTGGATGTACTCCGAGACGACGGTCTGGTTTACGAAATGGCATTGAGGGAAAGCGGAGTGCCGACGCGGTGTGACGTGGTTCCGGATCTAGGCCATGCTGCTTGGACTATCTATGCCACAGGGTACTCTCGACCACGACTGGGGCCGAAGATGGTGGAAGCGATGAGGTGGCTGTTGAACCAGGAAGGATTGAGAGGGCAATAGGAGGAGACGGTCGAATGTGGAATAAGTGTTTCGTCGACTGACACACGCTTGCAGCCATTGCTTTGGACTAGGTTTCAGGAGGGGCGAGGTCGTTCTTCGAGCCCCTGTACCTCAGTCGGCTCAGTCATGCTGATCAAGGTTTTAGTATTATGGTAACTGCTGACCCATATATGCGTTGCCTGATAAGGCTCCTCCTTGTCAACTCTTTGTATGGAACTCGTGGGTCAGAGTTGGCCTTGCAAGAACTCAGGTGAATCCCAGTCACATTTCCTCGGCATTGTCGGTCGTACATCAACTCCAAATGACCAGGGGTGATTGCCGTCTCCGGGTCGTATTGGCACATCTGGGGCTTGATGGAGACGCACACACTCCAATATCTTGGGTCCCATATCATGAACCGATCTTGTCTCAAAGCTAGCAGGTTTGGACATGACCCTCGAGCGTATGTAGGCACTTTCATTTCGTGACATACCATTGTTGTAGCATTCCGTGAATGCCGCTTCAGTACAAGATCACTGTGGCTGGGTGTAACTGCGGTGGAGGTGTCGACGTCTCAGTATGTCAAACTCGAGAGCGCGATTTCATGATCTCTTCAGTGAATTTCCACTTAAACAACCTCAAATACCGTACTGCCGGCATCGTCTTGGAATCTCCCATCTTGGAAAAGCTCTCCGTGCATAAATCCATGAACATATGCCTCACCAATCAATTCATACGTATCTGAGTCGTCAAGAGGCCGTAGGACAAAAGGGACGGCCGCCCCTCGAAATACGCATAGCAGATCCTTATCCCGGAGCTCTTTAGGGGCCAACCCCAAGCGTCCCTGGGCAGTGACGCCAAAAAGACGGTGCGGACATGCAGTACGTATATGGTTGATGGTGGTCATAGCATGATTGATGTCTAGAAGGCTTTCTAGCCCGCCTTTGCCTAGGAATCGATCATGGATTCCGAATTCGAGAGCCAAAATTGCAAGACGATATTGCTGTGTCAGCTCCAGGAGGTCGGACCTGCTCATGTCCGTTTCTGCACAAAATATTCCTCGGAGGAATGCTTCGGAAGGGTCATTTGACCTATCGCCGTCTTGCTTTGTGTAGGGGGCGAATGAGTCTAGACAATGCTGAAGCCATTCCAAAATATGGGCAAACCATCGTTTACTCCATTGTGTCTCGAGCTCGAGGTCCGGGAAGGGGTCGGAAATTTGGACAAAGGAATCGACCGCGAACCCTCGCAGGTATATCCGCCGCTTGTCCCACGAACTGGCGACATGCGGCGGCACGGACTCTTCGAATGCAGGACCGCCTGCACCGAGACCATCCCATATGGGGTGCCGAAGCGGGACCGAGTTGAAGTCGGTGCACCAGGATGGTAACTCTGGGCATCTGGAGCTCGTACAAATACTTCCCAAGGCAAGTAGACTTGGTTCTTCCTGTAGTAAGAGATGGCCGACTTCAATATACAGTTTCCAGTACTGCTTCCGGCTGGCCTTTGTATAATCCACTCTGACAGACTCGAGGGGGTTGCAAAGTGCTCTGATGGCGTAGATTTTGTCGACTGGTTCACTACACTCCCGACGCCGAGCCATGTAGGTGGCAAACACCAAGATGCTGTAGTCGAATCTCTCGAAACTTGTGTATCCAGAGGCCCTCGTGTCCTCCTTTGCTAAAATCTCAAAGTTCAAGCCTGTGCGACCCAACTCGCTAAACAGACTCTTCAGTATCTCGGCGTCGACCGATTTGGAGCCGCAGTACACAGTGGCTTTTCGAGCGGAGACAAATTCCTGTAAAGTCCACAGGCGGGCATGCCATCTTCGACTGACGAGGTCGCCCAACCCTTCCCAGATAAGATCACCTTGGATGGGGAGACCCAGTTTTTCCAAGATTGGGGCGTAGTCCTCCAAGTTCGGTTCTCGGATTGTCTTTAGACCCTCGAGAAGCGTCATTGCCATGTCCATGGCTCGATCGGTGGCTTCTGTAGAAGTGCCGAGCCAGACAATGACTTGATTCGAGGAAAAATATATCAAATGCATTAGAGGTATTTGCTGGGCTTTCTCGTGATCGTCGGCTTGATTAATGCAGATCGCATCAACCCATAGACGGCGTGGCGATGACAATTTGCAAAGGGTTTCCAGAGCCAGATTCAAGGACTGAGTTATCAGGAGGGTCTTCCCATTGCACATGATCGGGACTGACGGTGTTTCACCATTCCAGGTGTAAGATAGCGTCTCGTAGCCAACGTCCATTGCCAACCCAACGGCATTCAAACTCCCCCGCAGTATCTTTTTGACTTCACACCATTCGAGGTCGAGTAGCCGGATGTCACAATCGGCTTGGGGTAAGGCATCGTAGACGAAACTTTGGAGGGGAGCTTCTTTGTGCTCAGTAGAAGCCATATGATGCAATTTGTTGTGGTCTCACCGCTCCAGATGTTCGTCTAATGATTGTTATCGGTCATGCAAAGTACCAATGAGAATCTCAATGGGCCTCTCCTTCTGGTGAAGTATTGCCGGGTGCTTTACGGTTTTGAATACTGAACGTTGGCAAAGAGAGGTCGTCTCAAACAAGCTGCGAACTCACCAGTTCGGGGACGAGAGCTTGGGTGGTTGAGGCGAGAATTTCGTGCTATTATTGATAGGCCTTACAAGTATGTCGAGACAAATGCCTCGTACTTAAGAGTCAATAGACGTAAACCCCTTGTTTATCGACTTTCTGTTTCGTATATCTAGTAGGCTTAAGTGAAGTTGAGAGAAACGGGGAGGGGAGGGTTGGGCCGGCGAACAGCCAAAGCCGATGTGCGGCTTTCTTGCCCACGTGAGCGACGGAAGCCTGCGTGTAAAGCTTCATCATTTCGTAATACGTTGACCTTCGGCAGTCTCGATGAGAAGGTTTACGGCTAGAGCTGCAGCTAGCGACAAGGCGTGCTTGTCATTTCATGTCGTAGATGGGTACTTTGGAACGAGAAGCAGCGCAGAAGGCCCTTTGATGAAGCTGCTCAGCCTCGTCCGCCCAATGAGGCTTAGTGTCTGAGGGGTCGATTGTTACGTAATCTGCGCAAGTCGAAAAGTGGAGAAATTTCGACATTCCCCACACAGACAGCGCAGAGAAATAAATTTCTGGAAACAATTGTGTGCTTCCGGCGAGTTGAATAACCCAGTCCTGGACAAGACCTGGTATGTCATTGCCCTACAGGTTCAAAGCAAGAGGCACCGGAAATAATGCTGCAATGGCACACACCACTACTTCTGTCCATCACCACAGAAGCACGACAAAGGTCGAGCACAAACCCTTCAAGTCGCGGTTTGCCTCGAAGAGCGCCTTGAAGGACCAGGCGAAAGGTGAGAAAAGAAACGCTCTTGACGAGTTAGAACACTCGCTGACTCCATCACAGGCAAAATCGAGAGCCAAAGGCCAGAGAGAGGCCAGAGAAAGACCCCTCACCAACAAGTCATGTCGAAACTCGCCAGACGCAACCAGGCCAAGCAACTGCGCATGCACCACAAGGACAAGAAAGAGGGGGAAGAGCTCATATTTCAAGGTGTCGATGGAGCAGCAAAACACATTGCAGTCGTGCCGCTTTCGAGTGACATCAATCCATACTCGGTCATCAAGACCCTGAATGAAAGTGTCGATATTTCGGATTCCAACGTCTCCTCTGGGACGGTTCCCGTCCGAGTCGACCGCTTTCGCCGCAACCTCCTCTATCTACCCGCTAAATTCGACCTGCTGAACGCTCTGGACATTTGCAAGCTTGCGGACTGGGTGATTTTTGTTCTCGACGCGGAGCAAAAGTACGGCGAAGAGGAGGATCTATTTCTGAGATCACTCGAAGGCCAAGGCATCACCAATGTGACCGCTCTCGTTATCAACCTAGATCAGACAATCCCAGCTCCGAAGAGGATGCGCCATCTGACGGAGATGAACATTGCTCTAGGCCGCTATTTTCCCGCTCTTGACAAATTGTCCAGCCTGGACAGCAAATCAGACTGCTCAAACTTGGTCCGACGGATTTGTACGGCTTCAACGCGAGGGATTCGGTGGCGAGACGACAGAAGCTGGATGCTGATCGAGCAAGCCAACTGGAGCCCCCAAGTGGACGAAACAACCGCGACCACCAGTGTCACGCTGTTCGGGACGATTCGAGGGAAAGCGCTGAATCCGGATCGCTTGGTCCATGTCCCAGGCTGGGGAGATTTCCGCATTTCTTCAATCCGACAGGTGCCTCGCCAAGGGCAAAAGCGGAAGGCCGAAGAGATGGACGCGGACGAGCCCATCAAGGAGTGGAAACCCACCGCGGACCAAGACGACCTCGCAGAGCTGGCACCCGAGGAAGCCGAGATGCAAGATGCAGCAAGCACCGTGGCCACCACCGAGCATAAAGGGGTTCTACTCGATGACCATCACTATTTCTCCGACGACAACTCTCACATGCCTCCCCCGCCCAAGAAACTACCTCCGGGGACTTCCAACTACCAAGCGGCCTGGTTTCTGGATGACGTGTCGGATTCTGAATCCGACATGAGCGACGACGAAGACCGAGACGGCGACGTGGCCATGGACGCGGAGCAAGAGTCACTAAACGCCGGAGACGGTGGCGGGATGGTTCTCACGAACGCCGAAGACGGCGGCAGCGTGATGGAAGGCAAAGCCCCCTCCGAATATCCCCAGTCAGAAATGAACCTCGACGACGACCAGGACGACGCACCGCTCGAAGCGGAAGAGGAGGCGCGGCAGCTCGCAGAATTCCGCGCCAGCCGCCGGAAGAAGGAGGCCGAGGAGGACCTGGAGTTCCCGGACGAGATCGAGCTGCACCCGGACGTGCTCGCGCGGGAGCGACTGGCGAAGTACCGCGGGCTGAAGAGCCTGCGGACGAGCGAGTGGAACCACGCCGAGGACGCGCCCTACGAGCCCGCCGAGTACAAGCGCCTGCTGCAGGTGCCGGAGTACCGGAAGTCGTACAGCAGCGTGATCAAGGAGTCGCTGGCGGGGGCGGTGCTGGCCGGGACGAGAGTCGAGATCGAGCTGCGCGACGTGCCGATCTCGCTCCAGTCGCGCGCTCCGCAGCCGTCGTCCATGTTCTCGCTGCTCAGGCACGAGCACAAACACGCCGTGATCAACCTCAACGTGACGCTGCGCTCGGACCTCGCGGAACCGGTCAAGTCCAAGGACGAGCTGATCGTGCAGATCGGCCACCGGCGCCTGCTCATCAACCCGGTCTTCTCGGCCGCGGGCCAGACGCCCAACGACGTGCACAAATTCGACCGATTCCTCCACCCAGGGCGCACAGCGATCGCGAGCTTCACGGGGCCGCTGACGTGGGGCTCTGTGCCGGTGCTGATCTTCCAACGCCAATCCCCTCGCCAGTCATCAGACGGCACCAACCCAGACACAATCGAGGACACAACCGCACCGGCACTGATCGACGCGCACACCACCACCCAGCGCATCCCTTCCTCCTCTTCAACACCACTTTCTCCGCTCCGCCTGATCGGGACCGCGACGACCCTGCCGCCCTCGTCGACGCGGGTGGTCGCCAAACGCCTCATCCTGACGGGCCACCCGTACAAGATCCACAAGAAGCTGGTGACGGTGCGGTACATGTTCTTCACCCGGGCGGACGTGCAGTGGTTCGCGGCTCTGCCGCTCTTCACCCGGCGCGGGCGCCAGGGCTTCATCAAGGAGCCGCTCGGCACCCACGGCTACTTCAAGGCCACCTTCGACGGGCGCATCGGCCCACTCGACGCCGTCGGCGTCGCGCTGTACAAGCGGGTGTGGCCGCGGCCGGCGAGGGTGTGGGAAAGTGAGGGGGTTTGATTGTAGGGTGGCCCGAGGATAACATGCTGCGAGGGTCAAGAAGGGGGTAGGACTGGGATACATGGGCGATATGCACCGAGACGATGACGAGCATGAATTGATGATGATTATGGGAAGGCTATGATCGTGATGAAACATCATACCATGAATAGAGAGCATAGAACATTGGAAGGGAATCTACCTTCGATGAACGAAATACTTTGCCAGATGAACGGCCAGCTTCACTCGAGCCAGTAACCAGCCAAACCGACCGGAACAAAGACCTTCATTGCGCTCCATCATTCCCCAGAGCTCCTTCAAACGTCCTGTTTCAAGCCCAATCAACACGCTCGTCGAGACGTCACCAAAATTGTCGGCACGGTCCGACTAATCTCTTCCTCGTACGCTACAGCGTCACGCCGCGCTCGATCTCATTGTTTCGGCGGTGTGTAAGACTCCAAAAACTTCATCACGTACCACTGGTTTTCCTTCTTTGCGTATTTCATTGCACTTTCGCAGACCTTTGAGATGGGTCGAGGTCCGTCGTAGTTATCCAGGAGCAATTTCACCATGTCGATGCGTCCCCATTCCGCTGCTCCGTCAATTGCCCGTCTGCCATGCTTAGGACTTGGATCCGCATCAATCTCAGCGCCATACTCCAGAAGAATTTGTGCGATACGCAAGTAGCCCTTGATTGCGGCAGCTTGCAGGGCTGTAACTCCGCGGTCTGGCGCCGCTGGAGCGTTGACTTCTGCCCCTTTTGATAGCAGGTATTGGACAATTTCAACCTCGCCGGTCTGAACAGCAGCTTGAAGCGCAGTCCTCCCACCGTAGCGACGGGACGGCACAGCATTGATTTCGGCACCCATCTCAATGAGTCTACGAGCACACAGAAGTCTTATCGCACGAACAGATTGTGTGGAGCCATCACAGCGAAGAGCAGCCTGCAAAGGTGGGAAAATGTCAGCGGCTCGGTGGTTGACTTCCACGCCGCCAGCGAGCAGCAGTTCCATAATCTCCCGTCTCTGCTCGGTAATCCTAGAAGTATCATATATAGCTTCACCGAGAAAAGTGAAAACCAAAGGATATCCAACACGGACATCGACCCCGGAAGACATCAAAAGGCGAACCATCTGGACGTCTCCACGGAGACATGCTTCCTCAAGGGCAAATAGGTCACGCGGAAGTTGCCGGGCGTCCTCCTGGATCTTGTTGTTACCGAGTTGGCCCAGATATGGATCTGCCCCATGTTGAAGTAAGATTTTCGTAATTTCATAGTCTGAGTTTCCGACTGAGATAGTCACTGGCGATTGGAGTATGTCAAAGTCAGTATAGCGAAAGATGGAGTTGACATCGGCCCCTTCGCCCAACAAAAATTCGACAATGTTCTTGTGTTTGCATGCAACGGCCAGATGCAAGGCAGTTAAGCCGTGAGTGTTTTCACGACAGTCTCCAGAGCAATCAGTTTTGTTCACGTCAGCTCCGGCATTGTATAGACGGGTCACAACATCCAAGTTGCCCATAACAACCGCCCAGTGGAGAGGAGGTAGGGAGTGGTTTGGGTCCTCCTGCAGCATCTCATTGATATTATGAGCAAGATATGGGGGCATTACCTGCTCGTAATATAGCGCGGGCTTCGGATGCGCATCATCGGCATCCGCGCCCCATTCAAGCAAAAGGGATATGAGGCTCACATCCCGACGCAGAATGGCTGCTAGTAACGGCGAGGAGCCATCCTTGCTCACGCCGTTAGGAGACACTCCGTCTTGCAGCAGCCCAAGTGACCGGTCGTAGTCACGGTGTTTGACAAATTCTTGAAGAATTGTCGTTGCATGGTTCGGAGTCGAGGAAGAGTCGAGTCTGGTACCTGCGCATCGCAAGATGTCGAAGATGGCACCGAGTCCTCTTTCGGCGGCGCATTGAAGTGCGGTGCCTCCCCATCTCCCAGATGAGCACCAATTCAGGTCTGCTCCGGCAGAGATCATCCGCCGCACCATATTCTCTTTTCCTGAACACACTGCTCCTTGAAGGGGGGAAAGGCTGCACGCTTTGGCGTTGACTGGGTTGATCGTGGCTCCCCACATTATCAATAAGTCGACCGTCGCATCTCTTCCATGGTACGCTGCAATTGACAAAGGTGGCGTGCCATGACCTGGGTTCACTGCTGCTCCCTTGCTTATCAGGTATTCCGTGATGGCTGGATCTTCAAGAAGTGCTGAGGCTTGTAGGGGGAAGTGGACGAGAATTCGAGTATTCTTATCGGCATAACTGTCTCTTGTCCACTCAATTTCTTGAATAGCTTCCTCCCTTCTACTTTCTTCCAACATGTCCAAAATCGACCAATTTGGGTCTGCGCCACGTTCAATCAGTAGCCGGACCATGTCCAAATTTGCACGTTTTGCAGCAACAACGAGGGGCGACTGGTAAAGCTGCTCGGCCCAGTCTTCGATGATTCTTTTGTGTCCGCATGTTATCGGGCCATTTGGATTTGCACCATAGTCCAGGAGCAGTCTGGCCATCTCCATGTCACCAGAACATGCCGCCGCGGACAGGGCTGTGCAATTCCGGTCATCGTCGATACCGAAGGGGTAGTGATGGTACTGTAGGGAACATTCATTCGCCGACGCACCATTTCGCAGGAGCAACTCAACTGTTTCCCTGTTGGCACCGCCTCGCATGGCACTCACCATCACAGGACCTGCCAGCGTTGATACTGACGTCTTCAGCAGTCGAGGGATGAGTTTGTCAGCACTACATGAAGAGGCAGCAGCGGCAATGGGACATTCTATCTTTGCCCAATTAGTCTCGCAACAGCAGTAGACATCTCCAAACTGGTAATACTCCGAAGCAGTACACTTAACCGAATACTGGAATAATGGGCATCCGGATTCATGTCCGCGTCGGACGTCCCTTCTTCCCGGGGTTATATCAGCACCAGCATCCACGAGCATCTCGACGATGCGAACTTTATTCCGCTGTACTGCATCGACAATCAAGGTTTGCGAGTAGAAGCCAGTAGACCTGCGATTCACATTCACCCCGTTCCTCAGCGCGCTTTTCACTAGGCCCCCTTTGTCCGTTCTCACGGCTGCAAAGAGAACTTCTGAGATGATGGCGCCAGTACTGGGGTCATCCCTCAAAGTGAGCATATCAAAAGCACTGGGCCCAGCCACTTCGTCTAGCGTAATGACGAAAGCGTCAACTTGTTTCTTGTCCAGAAGGTTGTTGGCTAGCACGAGCGCCGCAAATGACATGAAAACCTGCATCCTCGTTGTTGAGTTGGGGTCGATCAGTTGATTGACGATGTTTTCGGTTTCTCCAGGCCGCCGTTCGGGCATGTACACTGCGATCTGAGCCATGGTGTGCGCGAAAAGTTCCCGCCTAGTCCACCAAGGTGGGAGATCCAAAAGGCCAGCAATAGCAGTGTTGACGATGTTATTGAATTTTGGAGCTTTCTGCACCGTACCATGCTCTGCAAATTCAAGGTAGGGAAGGCAAAGTTGATCCATGTCGGTTTCTAGTGATAATCTAAGGACACCTTCTTTCCAGTAGCCATCGTAGTCCAGTCCGAGGAACCCATCGGTGACATCCACGACGGCGGATGGTAAAGGCGACGGGGGGCGATCCATTCTCGTTGCTGAACTTGACATAGCTATTTCGAGCTGAGAGCATATTTGATACCATGGCAATGAGATGATTAGAGATCGTGGTATCTGGATCTTTGGGCGGATGAATATCCCGTCTGGAATTCGACACCTCGCAGTTGTTTGCGTCCATGTGGGAAGGTCGTATCTGGGGAGCTGCTTTCTTAGTTTTCTCTCCGGGATGAGCCGTTCGTTGAAGAAGACATCCACGTCTGCAACGTTGAGCTTCATGTTTTTCAACAGTCGACTCAAGTCTTTCCAGAAATCGCCCTTCTGGTTTTTGCGGACTCCCCATGCTCTGAACTGCCTCATGTACTGTGGCTTGCTGTTGGAAATGTGAGCTTGAACCAAGACGGTATCAGGGACGTAATTACCTTGCATCAAAGCAATGCTTCTCAGACATCACCCGTATGAGCCGGGTCATAGGCATGTCCTCGTCTTTGTAGAGGCGACAGATGGTCGCTTTATGCTTCCGCCAGTCGTCATTGGAGATTTTGTGCGGCGCGGTCATGATGATAATGAGCTATCTGGGCAAAACGCAGACACCAGCAAAAAGACGGGTGCAAAGTGCACAAGGCAAAGGCTTCTAGCCAAAAGAAAAGACGACGACTCTGGTCCTGGTGCGCCGGGTTGTGTGCCATGCCCGCTTTATAATTTCACAGAGCGAGAGGGCCAAGGAGCTTGAATCGGTCAGGCTGGAACATGACAAAGAACGAACTGCTGCACCGACAAGGCGTCGGTCACGTTGGCGAGACGCCTCGTATTTTCATGCCACGGGCGCAGTCGAGCTATGGTTCTGATTCGCTATTGCCAGAAGTTGGCCAGATGGCTGCAGGCAAGAAGCTTCTCTTTTACTCGCAGAAGGCGCCCCCGCTTCTCAGTCCCATGCCGTGGCCGAGGAGCCTGCGACCGACTGGCTGACCGACTGACAAGGGGAGGGATTGGTCAAGGACGGAATTTCGCGAGCCAAAAAGTCGTTGTCCTTGCCCAGAAGACGTGCTCCAGAGTGTGCCCATCACCACCTGTGGCCTACCATTTTTTTGGGTTGTTGTTTGTTCGTTGATGCCTGGCCGGAGAAGAAGCAATTGAGTCCGTTGGTAGAAATGTCTCAACGGCAAAGATGGCCGTGGTTGTCCTCTTCATGCATCATCGACGCTAAAGAACAAATAGGCAGGCAATATTGAGGAGGAGGAACCTGACTTGGTAGCGGGAAGAGTCAAGATCCCTTCGTTGGACTGAGCCAAGACTACCGGGTGACGTATGTGCAACAAGGCTAGTGAGGCTGAACTGCAGCCTCGCCGCATCCCACCTGCTTCTACTTCAACGCTTCGCTGCTTGTCTCTGCAGCTTCTCAATATCTCTCTTGACGCCCTCCATCTCCTCTTCAATCTCTTTGTACCTCACTCCCAGTTTCCCCATGATCCCCGTTCCCGGATCAACAGCCTCATACTCCGCCAACACGCCGTCCAACAGCCTGATCCTTTCATCCAACTCATCTTCCTCCTTTTCCACCTCGGCCATCTTCTCTCTGATCACTTCCTTCTTCCTCTCCACTTCCGGGGAGAATTGAAACTCTCTTCTCGCTTCCAACACCAGAACCTGTACCTTCAACGCCATAGCCTGCGCCACGGTGTCCAGGAACGCAATCTTTGACATGGTGTAGCGAGAGAGGACGCCGTGCTTGGAGGTTTCGAGATGCTGGATCTGCAATTGTAGGAGATGCCGCTGGAGAGTGAGCAGGTGCTGAAGAGTTGTGTTCAGTGTGGTGAGAGAGGATGGGAGAAGGGTATCGCGGAGGTCGGAGAGGTGGGATAGTTGGGCTTGGATGCTTTCGTGCAGACTTTGAGATGGACGCATGCGGCCTTGCATCCCTTCGGCGCGGCCATATTCTTCGTCTTCATTGTCATCGCTGTGGTCAAGTGCGATATTCGACAAGACACAGAGCGACGACTCGAGCTCGACGAGGCGCGAGGAGACCGCGTTAGCGATAGGAGCGATGTTCGCCTTGAAGCGCAGGATGTCCTCGTAGAGAAGGCCTTCTTCTTTCTCATCCTCCTCCGTCCCGCCATTTTCCTGTGTGAAAGCCAGCTGCCGCGTATCACTCTCGTTTGACGATGGGAAGAGATCTCCAGACCCTTCAAGGCTGACATGCAAATACGCTGAGACGACACGAACAAGCTCTCCGACGCTCTGCGGGAGATAATTCCCAGTAGGCCGCACAGCACCCGCATTGTCCATCTCCCCAGATGTTCTGAATTTTTCCGTTGCTGTCGCATGACTCTGAAGATCGAGGTCTTTGTTCGTGACATCTGCGATATCGCTCTTCGCAGCTCCAGCTGGTGTAACAGGCGCAGTCGTGGAGACGGGTACCGGTATTCGCCTCCCACTTCGACTGCGCGTCTCTGCGCTGCGTGATTGTAGAGATTCACTCCCTTGACGGAGATCTTCGCCCTGGGCGTGAGTGTGGCCGGCGGAGAGGTCGAGGTGGGCGGCATCCTCGAGCACGTCGCGGAGGATGCGCCTCTTGACCCTCTCGACCCGGAGGGCGTGGAGCTGTTCATCCAGGCTTAAACTCTGCTGTCTCTCTTTCTTGTCTTCGTCTCTTCCTTCATCATCTTCGACAACGTCCTCGTCTTCATCCTCTTGTTCTTGTTCTGGTTCTTGATTTCGATCTCGATCTTCATATCCAAGCCCTGCACCACCCCCTCTCACCACGCCATCACCACCCACGCCGCACACTTCTTCCTCTCCAGTCTCACGCCACCCACTCAATCCTCCTCCTCTCCCGCCGTCGCCCTTCTCACGTCTGCTTCTCGTCCTCCTCCCTGCTCTCCACCGCCGCTCCCTCTCGCGCTCTTCTTTCCTACTCGACCCATCCTCCGCCAGTGCCTCCCGGGTAAGGTATTCCCACAGCCTCGCAAAGGCCGGGTTGGCCTCCAACTCCGACGCCGCGACCAGGGGAATCATCTTGCCCCGTTTCCACAGGAGTGTCTACCCGGTCGCGTGCCGTTCTCGATGATTTGGCAGCCAGACAATTCGACGATTGGAGAGGACCAATGCGCCCAAAGACGGGGCAAACAAGCACAACCGTCAAGATCCAAACTCGCAGTTGGTCTTACGTGGCGGCGGCTGCGTCGCCGGTCGCCGGTCGCCGGTCGCCGGTCGTCGAGACCAAACACTACTCGGGACTCGTATTTATTTGTGAAGCGTGAATTTTGACTCAGAATTGGCCTCCTCGGCGTGGAGCTTGGATCAGACAGAACCGAGAATTGAAAACGATTGGCTACATAACTCCTTGTCCATTACTGGCATCTCACACTAAAAGTTGGACTATACAGGGAACAGAGCAAGAAATGAATTGGTTTGGCAGCAACTGACTCTTTTGATATTTTTTGTTCATTCAGTTCATCTTCGTCTTTCCTCCAGCTCAAGCGCAGTGTCTGCTGGCTTGCTCTTCCTCTCCAGCAAAATTGCATACTGTCTACAAACGTAAACTGCCAATCTCAACTGTCCCGCGAGGCCCAGTGTGTGCGTTTCGAATTCATTCCTTGCAGCCTTAGCTTTGGGCGTTAAAATGTGTGCCTGTTTGACTGCCATCGGCTGCTCTGCGTGGCTCCCCAATCGATTTCTGGTCTTCTTTCCGAGCGCCAATGCAAAAACGATGTTTCCCCCATCACTCATCAAGCGCGATGTGAGTGTCAAAAAACTACTCCTCCTCGCTCTCCTCGGAGTTGTCATCGTCGCTACTATCGCCCGTCTCTATCGAGGGTACAGCATTCGGAGAAATCGGTCCGGCGTATGCTCCCAGCTTGCCCTTCAATTCCTCAATCTGTGCCTCCTGCTCATGCTTGCTCATAGGCTTGCTCTTCTTGCTTTTGTGATGGGCAGGCGCATGGTACGCTTCGGTATGTTCCACTTTCGGCTCATCGGGAGGCGGACCAGCGTACTTCTTGACGAAGCCGAGCAACTTCAGAAGTGCACTGTTAGGGACTTCCTCGATATCCAGCTCAATCTCATTTTGATCACTGTTGGCCAAGGATGGAACGCTCTGCTGGATGATACGCAGCGCTTCCTGCATTTGTTTCTCCGGCAGCATGGCAATCCCGTTCGAGATGTATTGCTTCTCGGCGAACGTGACATATCGGTCTTTCTCTTGTTTCTTGGGCTGTGGCTTCTTCTTTTCTTTCTTGTCCTTGCTAGGTTTGGAGACTGCGCCCTCCGATTTCTCCTTCTTGGGTTTCGTCTTCTCCTTTTTCTTCGTGGGGGGGGATTTGGATTTCTTGACCTTCTTCTGCGTCAATTCACCCATCTGCTTTGACATTTCCTCGATCTGCGCCTGTAGCTTTTTGATCTTTTCGTTCCGCTCCTCTTCGCTATCGCCCTCTGCTTCAACTTCACTTTCCTCTTCTTCCTCCTCATCGTCATCCACATCAGACTGCGTAACCGACGGTGGCTCTCGTGCAGCAAGCCAGTCATCTTTGGTTGCCCATTTCCTGTTGAACAGTTCTTCCAATTGATGACCAGAAGAGTTGACCAAGTCACCTTCGGGGTTGAATTTGAAGCAGTTTTTGAAGATCAGACGGATGTCCTCCTCAAAGTCCTTGGCTTTTTCGTAGGCGTTGTTCTGGAGTTTGGTTTTGACGGTCGACAAATCCATCGGTTTCTTGATGATCTGGAAGTACGTCGGAATGTTCAGGGCCACCGGATCCACGGGATACATGAAGTATTGGTTTGCTTGCCAGTTTTTGGCGTTCATGAGTTCCTTCAGGACTTCATCGCAGAACTTCAGCTGCAACTCGTACTTCTTCTTTCTAGGTCTGCCACCTCCGAACTCCGAATTGCGCTTGGTCGGGACAATAGCTCTCTTAGGTCGACCATCCGTCAAACTCGAATCGCGCCGGATAAGAGGCATACCATCCGGATTTGGCGCAAAAGCGGGTGTTGGTGGGGCTGCAGAGCTGGGTGAACTAGCTGCACCGACATTCGTCGTAGACGTGCTCACAGATGGTCGGCGTGGAGGCGCGGTTCTCGTCGGCTCTTGCTTTTTGACTGCTTTCTTGACCTCTTTCGAAGGCTCCTCGATGCTGGCCTTTGGGAGATTCCTCATCTGACCATCGAACGATGCCTTCATTTTCCTGGCTTGCTGTGAAACACCGTGGTCGGGACCGTTGAAAGTGAAACAATTGGTCACGATCAATTCAAAGTCAGCAACGAACGTGGCTACCGACGTGTATTCGTTGCGCTTCAACCGCTGGTCAATTGTACCTAGATCCATGGGTTGTTTGATGATCTCGGGATAATTCGGAATATTGAGCGTAACATAGTCCACGGGAAGTCTAAAAGGCCCAGAAGCATTGCTCTTCTTGAGGTTTGAGATCACCTTCTTCATATGCGCCAAGCGCGCTGGAGTCACTGAATCATCGCCATCCTCCGTGGCCGCTGCAGAACTCTCAGTTTCGCCGTTGGCCGTAGCTGGCGACGACACAGCGGGCGCAGGTACATCCGGGACTTTAAACTGTGGCTCTTCGGTGAGTGGACGTGGTTCGTCTGTCTTGACGCGCTTGGCAGCACGTTCGGCATCTTCGGCATCTTCATCGCGCGCATGGATCTGCTTAACCGGTTGCGGTGATGCATCAGTCATCACTTGGTCTTCGGGTTCAGCTGGAGCAGGGATGGCGGGTGTTGGCGCGGGTTCACTGGGTTGCTCCACTGCCGGAGCTGGCTCTGTGACCTGCGTCGGTTGTTCTGGTTCTAGAGGCTGTTCCAGTGGTTGCGCTGTCGGTAGATCTGCTGGCTTCTGCTCAGCCAACGCTGCAGGCGCTTGTTGTGGCGCTAGTGGCGGCGACTGCGCGGGTGGAGAGGGAAGGCCAATGTTCGTGGCGGCCGAATCTACGACCAACGAGGTTTGGAATGAGCTGTCGGCGGCCTCTGGCTTGAGGGGCGTGGGTAGATCGGCAGAATTGTCGATGTCGTGTTTCTGGGCCTCGACCTTTGCGACAGCTTCAGGGGTTAGCGCGTCCGAATGGGGCGCGGTGCGCAGATCAGATACTGGCACCTCGGGCGGGATTGCCGGGGGCTCTGAGATGTCCATCGTCGACTGACTTGTCTCCAGCGGTGTAGCGGAGGACTGGATTTCGGCAGGGATGGAAGAGGGGATAAATGATTCGGTCAGGTTGGTGTCGGATATTGATGTGGTCTCTGGAATTGTGGAAGATTGGTTGTCGAGAGAAGTCTGAGGTTGAGAGTCGGGAACAACTGTAGGAGGCTGCTGGACAGGTTCACCTTCATGATCTGTGACCCCATTTGTGGCAGGTGGAGGCAGCAGCGCTTCAGAGGGCGCTGAGGGCGCTGATAGCGCTGCCTCAGAAGCTGCCTCAGGAACCGCGTCCGGAACTGCCTCCGCAACTGCGACTGCGTCTGTGATTGCCTCTGGCACCGTCTTGACCGGCTCTGGTTGCGGCGCATCAACTGCAGGTTGCTTGGGTGGACTTGGGTTCACCGTCGCCTCTGAATTTGATATTGAGGCAGCCAGATTGTCGGCGATATGAGACTCTTCCGGCTGCTCTGAGGTGGAGCTGAATTGCGTGGGCAATCTGGTGAGGGTCAGATGAAACGAGTCGCGACACCTCGGAGAAGTGAAGTCCACATACCCATGAGCCTCCATCTGCATTTCCACGTCCATTTTGCCAAGAGCGAGTGCGCAAATCTCAGGGTGATGGCGATCGGACCAGCCGAAAACGAAACAGATGTTGGGCGCAAAAAGTTAATTAATTAAGAGTGAGATATTTTACAAGGCACAACGTGGCGAAGGGATGGCGTGAAGAGAAAGGACGGCAAAACAAAGGGCGCGCGCAGAGGTGTGACGCGGGCCAAGAATGAATTCGACAACAGGATGGAGGAGGGGGTCGAGATTAATAAATAGTCGACGAGATCCAGATGCGGGCGGAGGAGGAGCAGCGGGAAATGTATCGACGCAGCCCAGTGTCTCCAGTGGCGACACCAACTTCAACACCAGCCTTGCGAAAATCTCGACAGGTCATGTGACAATCGCGACGATGTCACGTGGTGCGCGTGAGAGTCGGAGCGGGAAGGCTCAGCGCAAGCCTCGCCTCACCAACGAGTTACTTGTTTCAAGTATGGGGAAAGGAAACAGGCAACAGTCGACAATGGGAGAAGAGTGGCGACCGTGATGGCGACGATGACGACGGCGATGATGGTGATCGATGATCGATGGCCGATGGCCGATGGCAACAGAAAATGGGAAAAGAGGTGATGCGCGTGGATTGGGATTGGAGAATGTTGTTGTTTGTCGGGCGCGTCGTCAGCGGGCCGGGCAAGAGGGAAATAAAAAAAGAGGTGGTTTCAGAAGGAAGGCCAGCCGAGCGGCGGTATTTCAGGTTGAGGTGCAAGCGACACAACAAATTTTGCGCGGAAGCCCGTTAAATAGGATCGGGCATTCGCAGCCACCGAGGGGGGTGCAAGTCCACCAGGAGGCCCACTGCGCACTATGATGCAGCGACGCTAGATGATCCTGGCATGGTCATCCTTGCAGAATCTCCAGAGTGGATGCACAGAGCCTGCGTCCGCCGGGCATGATTGGCCTCGTCCTCGCCCTGCTAGCTTCCAAGGTTCTTAGCTCTGCCCAAGCAAATCGATTGCAGCCCCCCAAGTTCTGATTCCGAGTCCTGTGTGCGGCATGCCTCTTCCTCTGCTGCTGCCTCATCTGCCCTCCTCCCTCCCCCTCCGCCTCCCTCCATTCCAAGCCGCTGCTGTCTGCTCCCCTTCTCCTGTGCCCACTTGTGGCCTGGTCTGACGCCTCGCGTACCTTGGGCCACCTGTCCACCATCTTGTTCTCTGTTATCTCCTTATTCATCGGCGGACCCCTTTTTGCTATTTTCCTTTTTGTGTGTCTCGAAAATTTTGGGGCACTCTGCTGGGTCAGCTCCAGATGCGTTGATACATTCGATGCGAACCGCTTTTGTCTTTGTTGATGCGCTTGGCAACTTCCCGAGCAGTAATAATCTGCATCGACCTTTAGCTCGCTCCGCGCACCCGCTCTATCCCTGCCTTCGACAATAATTCCATCATGGTGACCGAATATTTGATCACGTGACCGCACGTGCATGACTCATTGACTTTTCTCGGGGGTAGGGCAGGAGATAGCATCGGAGAATGCGGCGAGTGTTGGCTGTCTGCGTGAGCAGTAGAAGGAAGGTTTTCCTTTCAGGTAGGAAACATGCTTGAAAATTGTCGTCGAGGCTGTTGTCGAGAGGAATGGTCGCTCATCCGCGAAAGGTCGAGGGTAGCAGCGTTTTTCCCCTGTAGAGTAATTTCCGCAGCTTTCCGCCTTGACCGGTCCAACCAGAGGATCAAGGCCATGTCCGATGCAGGCAGCATTTCGAACAAATGCCCAAAAAGTCCGCCCTGCTTTTCATGATTAGGTTTGCTCACCTCCGAAGTCAAACACAAGAGGCGGTGCACTGCAGGGTCGACAACTTCCTAGATGATCCAGTCAACAAGCGTGCCTTTCTGCAATGCTCATGAGCGATGAACAAAGGAAAGGAAATGAGACGGCAGGTGCATGACGGGCGGGATAATTTAGTGAATCCAATGGGCCTAGAATGGCAGCCACAGAACACAAATGAGCATCAGGCGTGTCTCAATTGGGGCTACAGCGGGTATTTCCACCCTGATGGCTGGGGGACGATGCGAGAGATGCGAGAAAGCGGCGGAAGATGGTGCAAAAGAAAAACCCCATTTCCAGCCGTGGAACCAGCGACAGCGTCGATGAAGACTTTCATGAATGAATACGGTAAATGACCGCTGGAGTGAATGTTGGTGAAGGAAAGATTTCTGAGAGGGGCTCTGGAGGGTCGAAGGGCAGCAGCACCAGTTGAGGAAGAGTGCAGGCTGCTCCGGCGAATCACTGTACCCGAACAGCAGAATTTACGGGTGTTCAGACATATGAACAAGTGCAAAAGAGCTATGCCAACAATGGCATGGCGTCCTCTGCGGCCAGCCGACAATTGATTCTCCAAACATTCGTTCAACTTTTTTTTGCCGGACTGATAAATTCTGTACACCAGCCAGCATCCAGTAGGTTGAAGCGCGAGATCTCAGGCACCACCGGTTGACATCAACTGCAATGTCACTTGGAAACTCACACTTTACCTGAATACCCTGTCCTCTTCCTTTTGACTCCCAACCCAGCCCTCAATATGGGCCGGAAAGACCCTCAAAAACCAGTCTCCAAAATTTCCTCCGCCTCTTCGCCCGCAGTAGCCGCCGGTGTCAATACTCAAAAATCCTCAGTGTTGAAATCAGCGTTTGCTCCCTCACAACTGCAATTGCACCTCTTCGCCTCAGTCATTCAGAGCTTTGACGTTCACCAATTGCGCATTCATGACACGGCTACGGGACGTTTGCGCAGCCAGCATGAGACCAGAGCTGGCTCAAAGATCACTTGCCTCGATTGGGGTTACTATGGCGGTGCATATCGGGAACGACAGCAATCAGCACTAAAGAAGAAGCGCAAGCGGGGTTCGGAGAGTAATGATGGCGCAGTCGTCGCGTACGGAACCAACACCTCCCAGATTTGTATGTTCTCGCCTGCGGAGGGTCGAATCGTAGGGACTCTGAGCGGGGGACATGAGCGAGGGGTCAAAGATTTCAAATTCTCTTGCGCAGATTATCTGCACGGTTGGAGCATAGGTGAAGATGCAAAGCTGTTACAATGGGATCTGGCCAAGGACCAACCCATCAGGTCAGTTGTAACTATGGATCCGTCGCATCACATTTGGTTGTTAACAAGTGCAGGACAATCAACCTCCCGGACCCTGCTATCAATATCCTCGCTTCGCCGACCCAAAACATCCCCCCGATTATTTGTGCCTCTTCCACCCCGTTTGCAATCGACCTCGTATCGTCCGATGATTTTCGGATAGATCGCTTCGATTCCTTCAAAAATCCAGTCCATTCATTATGTCGGTCAGGCTTAAACGTTGCAGGGTCTTCCGAATATTTCCTCGCTGCAGACCCCGAGAGGTACATCAACGTCTACGACATATCTCAAAAGAGACTCGTGCGCACTTTAGTCGCAGGAAGTGGTGTCGTTTCTCTCGACCTTGCGACTCCATCGGTCGAAGCGGCAGACGCCCTGCGTCAGCAGGTTCTTTGCGTGGTAACAAAAGAAGGGACCGTTGAGCTCTTTCCCAGACCCTTTGTGGAAAATCAGCAAGTCAACGGAGATTTGAAATCTAGCAGAAAGAACCTCACAAGAAAAGCAACGGCCTCGATTCGGTTGGTCACTCCGGACTCAAAAGTTAAACATGTCCCAATCCTAGCAGCATTCCTCCAAGGGTCCGACGTCATCCTCGTCTCCGCCGATGGTGGCGTGGACGTGGCCTTTCAGAAAGTGAGATGGCAGGACGAAGGAAACGGAGAAGTACTTTTTGACGGCATTAGAGAGGTTCTGAAAGCGACGAGTTCATCTACTCTCAACACAGCCACCCTCAACGGAGTTAAGGACCTGGGGAAAACATATGTGGATGAATCGAGGACTGTCGTTGTCAATGGTGGGGCAGGAGGCGTATCTCTGGGCGCTGCGATTTCAATCTCTGACAGCGAAGGCGCGGAAGAGACTGACGATTCCGAAGAGGGTGAATCTGCCAACGAAGCAGCGATCAAGACGAAGGCTGAAGACGCAGGGGAAGGTGATGAAGCCTCAGACATGGATTCCGACGAAGAGATGGCAGACACTGAAAAAGCAGAAGCCACAGGCTTGGGCGACGCAGATACCGACTCAGAAGCGGAAGAGGGAGAACCCTCTTTTGGCGAACTATTAGCATCCAAACACCCCCACGAGATATCCATCGCATCAGCCATCTCTCAACGCGATACCTCCGTCGTCACGCTCAAGCCCGGCCAAACAACAATACCTTCTGGCATGTCTCTGTCCACAGTACTTACCCAATCACTCCGCACAAATGATACCTCTCTTCTAGAAGCCTGCTTGCACACTCTGGACATGTCCATCGTCAAATCCACCATCCAACGGCTCGACTCCACCCTCGCTGGCATTCTCCTCTCAAAACTCGCCGAAAGACTCGCTTCTCGTCCAGGGCGGTACGGACACCTCATAACGTGGGTGCAGTGGACTTGTATCTGTCACGGCGGAGCGATAGCAAGCCAGCCCGGCGTCACAGCAAAAGTGAGGACGCTGTATGAGGTATTGAACGCGAGGATGCAGACGTTGGATGATTTGTTACTGCTGAAGGGCAAGTTGGACATGCTGGATGCACAGCTGGGTTATCGAAAACAATTGGTGGCTCAGAGACCACAGGGCAGTAGAAAAGGAAGAGACGAACCCGGGATAATCTACATTGAAGGGGAAGACAACTGGGATAGTGACGATGAAGACTTGGATGAGGACATTACCAGGCCAACCAAGAAGTCGAGGACGAAGCAGCAGACAGATCTAGAAGGGCTCGTCGGTGAAGAAGAAGAGGAGGAGGATGACGAAGATCTAATGCCTCTCGAAAACGGTGCTGAGGATATGTCATCTGACAACGAAGAGGACGACGACGACGAAGAGGACGACGACGACGAAGAGGACGAGGTGGAAGAACCCAGGCTGAACGGCGTGCGCAGTACGCGGAGCCTTGTTGATGACGAGGCTGAAGTTTCCAGTGCCGAAGAATCCGACCCTGACGATGACGGGCCGTCTCCAGCGGGTTCAGAAACTCCATCTGTCGCATCTTCAGACAATGAAGACGCGAGTGACAGTGCAGGCGAAGAGAGCGACGACGACGATGAAGGCGAGGAAGAAGAGGACGAAGACTCGGAGATGGACAGCTTCATCAACGACGGATCCGTCGACTTCGGAGAGGAAGAGGGTGATGAAGTGCGTGTGCCTGGTGACTCTAGTGACGATGAGGAGGGTGGAGACGAGGACAGAGATGCGCTCGAGGAGGCTGAACCTCTCCCGAAAGCCACTCCTGTCACCAAGAAAGGGAAAAGGGCCGATAAGAATAAGGGAAAGGTGGAAAGGAGAATCCCACACATCGACGACGACGATGTGGACATGGACCTGGGCCTGGAAACGCCAAAGTCGAAATCAAAGTCGAAGCACAAGTCGGCGAAGAAGACGAACAGGACCTGAGCTGCCCTGACTGATCAGAATGAGTCTGAGCAACGCATCTTCAGAGGTCGTCGGCGACAATACCTAGGCAATGACAAGCCCTAGATTGTCGCGCCGCTGCTGCATCGTATCTCCTCCACCGACTGGCCATGCTGAACACCAACACTTGGCTGCATGTCTGCCTCTGTCCCTATGTCCACACTTATCTCTACCTCTACCTTCGGCGACGTCGCTGTCTACGCTACCTCTTGTCAGGATACATATGTGAGCTGGTTTAGAAATGATGGCTTGGAAAGCAGAGGTGGTTGAGATGCGCAGCTTATACAACCCACCGTCATGATCATCCACAAGCATCACCACCGCCATCAGCACACGTTAATACTAATGTCCAAGAGCATCATCAAGGACCTGTCCACAACCCATCACCGACAGCATGCCCTGATGTGCTTGTGTACATACCGACTCTGCAACCCGCGATGGAGTGAATACCTACCCTACCCTACCCTACGAGGCTTATCTGAGGATCAGTCACATATGCTCTATCCAACAGGAATGAGGCATCAGCGCAATGGCCGCGCAATGGGAGGGGAAGGAATGTCGTTGGATCATCATTTTTTCAAAGCGACCTAAAGGCATCTGGTCGCGCAAAACGTCTCTGGTGGCTTCAGCATAGCGAGGACCTGGATACCAGCGAGCATGACATGAACATTGAGCATTCGGCATTGAGCATATTTTCTTTTCTTCTAGATTGCATGTGTCCAGGTCAAAAGTCAGATATGAATGAATGAGTATTTGTTGTTCTCATGAGGGCTTATCGAACAATATGATAAGGATACCCGATTCTCCCTCCCCGCCGCCGATGCTGTTTTGTTTGTTGATAGGAAATGGATCGCACCTAGGGCAAGAGTAAGGATACGCCATCAACGAAGACTCCTCTCATGTTGGTCATTCCACCATCTCTGTCTCGATTCTTGCTCTTCACAACTGCCCATCTATGCGAGGTCCCAGCTCTGCGTCCACGAGCTACCGAATGATCTCTTCCCCAAGTCCAATCTCATCCACATCGAGGTTCTCACACCATCCTTCCAGCACTCGACTCCCGCCCAGAACACCTTGCTGGCGGCCTAATCCATGCGCTTTCTTTCCTTTACTTTTCCCCGCCCAGATCTCAAAGAACTTGACCGTTTGATCACAGCATGCGATGATGAGACTCCCTTCCTCTTCCGTCCGACTTGCCCATCGCTCCCCTTCACGCCGAACGTCTCCACTCAGGCCATCTGCCATATATTCCCCACCGCCCATTGCTGGTTGTCTTCTGCGTGTGATGGTCCTTCGCTCAGGGCTAGGGGCTAGACTGCGACGAACTCGAGGACCGACAATCTCTGTAGCTGTGGCTGCAGCTCGTCTTTGCTCTGTTTCAGTCTCTTGAACTGCTTGCCATGAGGTAAATCCGCCGTTAGGGCCGTGCTGTCTTCGAATTGGTATGGCATCGTTTGGTCCGCCTGGATAAGGTATTGCCCACAGCGCACGACCGATCTCGCCATTCTGCCTTCTCTCCCATGGGATACTCACTACGCATTCACAGGTTGGCCAACTGAAAACAGCTATTCTGATTTCATGCTCCGGTTGCGAGTATCCAAACGTCGCGACTATCTCGCGTCTTGTTGTGCTCTACACCAGGCTGGTGACTTGCGAGAAGACATTGATCAGGGCCAGAGTCGCTCCTGAGCCCGTGTGAAAGAAATGAATCTGGCGATCGTTGCTTCCGCCTCCAGTTGCAAGCAGATTCGGCTGCCACGGAGCGAATGCGATAGCCTTGACAGCTGCGGCGTGAAAAAAGGAATGGACGTGGATATTGGCTTGCCCAGGGATGCCGGGATCCACGAGCGCATTGCGAAGGACGGACGCATTTGGTAGAGGAGCTGTACGGGGAATGCCAGGTGAGCTAAGAGGGCCGATGGTGAGAGAACGATCGGCTACTCTGCCCCGACGTAGAGGAGTTGGAGGTGGTGTTTCTAGACCAAAATTACGCACACTGTTGGCCGGCCCTCGGTTGAAGCTCGAGGAATCTCGGTGGCTTGCAGATCGATATCTCTGCGGCGAAGCTGGGGGCGTGGGAAGCTGAGGAGGAGTCCTAAAGCCAGGATCATCAAACATGTCTGCCGCGTGATCTAGCACAGTCGTCGAGACATGCCTCTGGTAATCCGCATGGAGGAAAATCGACGGATCGAAAAGCTGAGCCCGATTATCGTTACCACCGGATACAAACTGCATGCCATCTGGCGACCATGCGAGCCCGCAGATGTTCTGGCTATGGGCGTCGATTTTGGCCAGCAGCGTCATGGATCCGGGAGCAAATTCTGGCCACTCCAAAGAGTAGTAGTATATCTTGCCAGAGTCGTCGCCGACAAGTAGATCTTCGCACATGACAGTGTCATTTCCTGCGACAGACGGTCGCTGCGTTTGAACAGGCTTGAATGCCACGCAGGATGCTGCACAGGGGTGAGGAGCATCGAAACGTGGTCTGATCTCCAGTAAGCTCCATAATGTAACAGTCCCGCTGTTCCTGGCTACGGCTAAGATCGCCTTGCCCCCTTTCTTAGATGAGAAAGCTAAGGAGGTCACAAAATTGGCTGTTCGGCCAGCGGGGAGTGGTGGATAGCGCACGCCATACTGTTCTGTCCAGAGATAGACTTTTTGACCTAGGGCGACAGCCAAGGAGTGACAGGTCTGACTGTACGCGAGTATGGAGCAGTAATAGTCATCTTTGAGATTTGGAGCGTCGAGAACCCGGAAGGGGACGGTAGGAACCGCTTTTTCGCTTTGGAGTAGGCCTCCATCTTGGTACGCCATATCTGCTCAATGGTCAGTAAACGAACAGTGGGAAGGCAGATGTACATACACCAAGATGTCGGCTCTCGGGTCCACGCGCTGTTCCTCCATACAAAGGGACAATGTTCGGGTCTGGCATTGGCATCCTTTCCTTCAACACCAGGGTTTTGTAGCAGGATCCGAGATGCTTGATCAATGTCGAGGGCCAGCGCCAGGCGGCGTTCATGAGCCACTGCTTTGTCGTCACGACTAGCATGATTCAGAAATGTAGCGCTGTGCATTGGAGCAGTGCTGCCACTGGCCAGCATTCCACCTGAACCGGAAGGGACGCCCTGCACTTGTCCAATCTGAGCAGACTCTCTGCCTCCCACGGTCCAAAATCCTGCGCTGATCTGACGGAGAGTTCTTGTTGCTATGCTTCCATCAATATGTGCGGGGGTGGCATCTCTCCCATGGACAAAAGATGGGACATATTGCGGAGGGCGCAAGTTGTAGACATTTGGTGCATTTCTTTGCCTCGTTAATGCCCGAGACCGCGGCTCACTCACGGAGCGAAAAGGATCCACGGTATTGTCTCGCCGTCGCTCATTTCTTTCCCTACCTCGGAGTAAGACTGGAGGTTTAGTGGTTTGGTAAGACCGTCTCTTATCCACGTGTAGAGGTCTTTGTGGGATGAAGCGGTCTGGCGAGGTGAATTGAGAGCGAATTTGGACAGGGTTGCCAGCACTGAGGCTTCGTCTTTGCTAGGGACGAGACCTGGTTCGTGGGAGGGCCTGGGCAGGGTGGTCCTCGGAAATCAGCCTCGACGTGGATTGGTGTTGGGGGAGGTGAGAGAGCAATGGGGTTCCTGTCGTTGAAAATCCATGTTCTTGTGGTGATGGAGACGCGGATTCCCTGCTCACATCATCCGTAGCTGAGGAGCGAGAACTGGTTGACAGTTCTGAACTCGACGTTTCGGTGGAGGAGGCGGCAATGTCCATTTGGAGGAGTGCTAGGTGGCCAGGAGCACCTTTGACGCCGAGCACTTGGGACGGTAGTCGGGGACGATTTATCAGAATAATGGAATAGCCGGAAGAAGGACTTCTGGCTTTTTTGCTCAAGGAGTTGAAGCGCAAAGTAGATCCCCAGGCATCATGCGGATGCAATTGAGCCTCCTCCCAGCCCGTCAACCCGCAAGTAGCAGGGAGAGCGAAGGCGGGATCGAGTGTAGCGTGAGTGATACGCCAAGTACCTGTATCTATGTTAGTGACAAGCCATCACTTGTCTGTAACCGTGTGGGTTGGTATGGATGCTTGGTGGTTGAAGTACGAGATAATAGGTGGTTAAGTTTGTTGCCTGGAATTGGTGTCGGCAAAGGCGTCGTTGGACTCTCACCTCCATCGTTCTTTCACCTTGCCACATCCATCATCACCATACCTTCCGCAAACCGCATCTGAGAGATACTGCCTCCTAAATCGACCTTATTCTCAGCCATGGCAAGTGTAAGGCACAAAAAGTCCGCAGTCACAAATTCTCCGAGTTGACCCAGTCGCTAGCATGGCGTGCCTCGCACCGCCACGCGCGAGGAACGGACGGTAGAGGCACGGCAGAAGGAGTTGCAAGAAATCACTCAATATCAAGAGCTTGTTGAAGAAGTTAATGCTAAGGTCTCTCGTCCAGCCTCGAACTGATCAGAGATGAAGGTGCTGATATTAATTGCGAGCAGGTTTCTGCCAGCGAATTTACCCCTGCATTGCTCCAACAAACAGCCCAGTTGCTTAAGAGGAATCCGGAGTACTATACCATCTGGAATCATCGCCGCCGCGTCTATGTCAGCGAATTCGAGGATCTTGCAAGACAGACCGCCTGCGGTCAAATGGACGAAGAGACTCGAGTCAGCCAGGTGCTGGATATCATCCAGCTGGACTTGCAATTTTTGTTTCCTCTACTTCTCAAATTCCCGAAGTGCTACTGGATATGGAACCATAGATTGTGGCTCCTCGAGCAGTCTACGGCTCTGCTCCCCTCTCCGAAAGCGCGAGGGATATGGGAGGAGGAGCTTGTATTGGTAGGCAAGATGCTCAGTCGGGATAGCCGAAACTTCCACGGTTGGGGCTATCGACGAACAGTGGTGGATAGCCTCGAGAGCCCAGCTTTACGGGGACAAAGTATGGCGAGACAGGAGTTGGAATATACCAAGAAGATGATAGGAACCAATCTGTCGAACTTCTCAGCCTGGCACAACCGGACGAAGCTCATCCTCAAAATCTTGGACGAGGAGAAGGCCACAGATGATGAAAGACGAAAGATGCTGGACGAAGGCAAGTGCTTCGATTGACGAGGTTGTCAACGGATGCTGATCATCATAGAACTCGAACTGATACACAAGGCTCTATTTGACCCCTACGACCAATCGCTTTGGTTCTATCACCAGAATCTGATGTGCACCTTTGATATTGAACAATCGTTGCGGAGTATGGCACCGAACCTCTCGGATGAGCAGCGGCTGGAATACATCGCATCGGAGCGGGAGTACATTGAAGAAGTTCTGGAGGACGCCCAGGATTGCAAGTGGCCATACCAAGCGTTGATCGAGTGTACAATGCTGGAAAGCAAACTAAAGACCGGATTAGAAGACGAGGACCGAGAAAAGGTGGCCCAGTGGTTGGCCAACCTCAAGAGCCTCGATCCTCTCAGGAGAGGCAGGTGGATTGATATGGAGCAGCAGCTTGGCAAGCAACAAAGGCGGCGTTGAAGTGATGAGGCCCCTGACAAGCTGGTACCAACTGAAGTCGAATCTACAATATGATATGGGAGAAGGAAGACCCGTCAGTGGTGCGTAACTCGTCCTTTGTAAAGGTTAATGACTCCAAAGCTATGCGGGTGACGAGTCCCTGGTACAGGTGAAACAAGCCCCATTGCATCGGGAGCCGCAAGGACTTTGCAGGCTGCAAGCCCCCTTTATGGCACAGCCAAACAACGGCGTGATGGGGCTTGATCAAAGGGGCAAGGCAACGGACATGCGAGGAAATGGGGCTCACTAGGTTAAATGCTTGATGCTAAACACGCCTTCTGGCCCCTGGACCTGACATGGCGTCCATGGCTGTGTGGGCAGTGGGCACAGATGGGCTCAAGGAGGGCATGGGAATCGAGCACCGCAGGATCGTGATGTGGTACAAACTGCGGATGACAGTATCGGATACCAGAAAAGAGAAAAAGACAGTTTTCCTCTCGATAGACTCATTCGGGCTTCACCCTGACTTCCTCCCCAGCAATAGACCTTGAATCCTGATTGTCCTGACCACGAGGTCTGCGGCGTCTTGTCGATCCCTCTTTCCGCTATCAACTGTTTACAGACCTGAAAAGTTGCAGCTCTCCGCGTCACCCAAGAAAAAGTGGTCATACGGTCATTTAATTCGCTCGACTGCCTCTATTGAACCTGCAAGCATCAAAGGCCAGACGTCCAGGATCGGCAGGTTCCTTGATTCCCTGGCTTCATCGTCCGTCAATATCACCAAGCACTGCCCTCCTCTGGGTTGCTGACCGACTGCGGTGACATCTGACCCTCGTTTGAAATTCCGCACCTGATCTTTCTCGACTATCCCTCATCGCCTGCAAGAACAACGCGCCCCAACCCTCGACACACACTCCCACCACCTCCAGGCAATAGACCACGAGTACCAACTCCTGAAGATATCGGACATCCTGCGGTAAAAGATGATATGAGCATGCCGAGTGGCTCCTGAAGGCAGATCAACATGGCGAACAGTGCAGACAACCCGGACAATGACGAGGTAAGGCATTGGGCTTTCCCACCTCTGCGTTGAGATGAAGGATCTCTTCTGATAACCCATAGAAATTTGAGGATGCCAACGATGTCAACAATGATTCAAAGCGGAATTCTTCCCACTCGGATCAACCTCCGCAGGAGCCCAAGGATTCCGATGCTCCTCCTCCGACCTCGAACGACCACGAGCAATCCAAAGGCGAGCAAAGAGAGAGCACGGGGGGCACAGAGTCGAAGGTCCCTGATATAACTACTGATGATACAAGCGCGGTGGATGATTCCCACGACGCCCAGCAAACACCGACGTTAAAACCCCCCGAACCCTCCACTGACACCGCCGGCGATCCTTCAGAGAAACCTGTCCCCCCTAAGCCTGCTACTCGCCCTTCGAGATTCCAAGGCTTTTCTGCCTCCCTACCATCAGTGCCTTGGGGACCGCCTCCTCCCAGAAAAGCTTCAGACGCCCGAGCACCGTCTCCGCAACCACCTCAACCACAATCGACCTCCTCCTTTAGCCGCAAAGTGACCACTCCTTTCGGATGGTTGAGCCGAGCAACATCGGCTCCAAAAGAGACTCGTTCTCCTCCTTTACCCTCGAAATCACAACTTGATACACGGCGGAATACGGCAGCATCAGCATCCACTCTCGGCAGCAACGCGGATCTGACGCTAAAGGCGCTAGAAGAGTCTCAAGATGGGTCAAGCGGCCAGAAGCAGCCCTCTAGAGCATCGCTCCGCGAACAATTTAAAATGCTCCGGCTGCGGGAAGAAGCGGGCATAACAAGCTTGGAGGGAGCGGAGTCATCTGAAGGAGGTGCAATAGCAGGACTTATAGGCCGGTCGGCTAGTTTGGGTGTTGGAATTGCCACTCCGGGCAGTGTCGGTCAGGATGAAAATGTTGTGTCTACTCCTGTCATGTCTCCGTCCTCGCCCATGGTCGAATCACTACCCACCAATCCAAATTTGCCTCCCGGAACAGTAGCAGGGGTGGCAGCAGCAACTGCAGACACGAGCACCCCGATTGATTGGGACTTCTGGCAAAATGTTGTCAATGAGGGTCCGCAGGCTGTTGCTCGGACAAGTCCTGATGAGTTCACGCAAGCCATCAGTGGTGGAATCCCACAGACCATCAGACCGGTTATATGGCAAGTGTTAGCAGGCAGCAAAAACGAGGATCTGGAAGCCGTCTATTGGGATCTCAAGTCCCGAGGCCCACACTCGGAAACAAAAGAGGGCATGGCTAAATCTCCTTTACTGAATGGGCATGTCAACGGCAGCGCCAAAGAGAAAGAATCAGTAGCATCGTCGAGATCGTCGATAAGATCTGATCACTCAACACCTGCCACCAGCTCCAATGTAGGCGTTGCATCTCCTTCGCCTTCCCAGGAAGCAACAGATCCTATGAGCACGGCGCGGCTCCAGACTCAACTGGCCGCAGAAAGGGCGAAAAAGGCCAAAGAGGATTCTGCAGCACTGGCAAAGCTGGAGAAGATGATCAAGCGAGACATGGGCTCGAGGACCAGCTACTCGAAGTATGCGGCAGCAGCGGGCCTTCAAGATGGACTATTCCACGTGTGCCGCGCATATGCCCTCTTTGATGACGCCGTCGGATACCCTCAAGGCCTGAACTTTATCATCATGCCTCTTTTGTTCACGATGCCCGAGGAAGAAGCTTTCTGCCTCCTTGTTCGATTGATGAACAAATACCAACTCCGCGATCTTTTCATCCAGGATATGCCCGGATTACATCTACATCTTTATCAGTTTGAGCGGTTACTAGAGGATTTGGAGCCCGCATTGTATTGCCATCTCAATCGCCGAGGTGTTACCCCCAAGCTCTATGCAACACAGTGGTTTCTGACAATGTTTGCATACCGGTTTCCGCTTCAACTGGTCATGCGGGTCTATGATTTGGTCCTGTGCGAAGGGCTCGAGGGTGCGATTTTGAAGTTTGGAATGGCTGTCATCCAGCGAAACGTAGCCACGCTGCTGGTAATGCAGGATATGCAGAGCCTCACAAACTTCCTCAAAGAAAAGATCTTCGATGTTTATATCGATGCCGCGCCCTCATCCAAATCGATACTAGAGTCAGGATTCTTCGGCAGCTCTGGCGGCTCTGACACTGAGGTTTACCGAGCAGATCTCCTTGTCCAAGACGCATGTGCAGTAAAACTGACGCCCGAGATGCTCAATCGATACCGAGAGGAATGGGAGACAACTACAAAGGCCGAGAAAGCACGCGAGACCGAGCTGGAAAATCTGAAGACCGACTGTGCAACCAAAGCCGCCCAGATCCGTTCGCTCGAGCAAAGAGCTGAGAAATCTGACGCAGAACACATCGAGATCGCCAATGAGTTGGTGCGGCTAAAAGTTGAGAACACCGAGTTGCAAGACCGCAACGAGAGCTTGACTGGACAGGTCGCCGAGCTGAAAAAGGTCGCAGAAAGTGAAGCAGCAAACGTCGAGGAGAGGCTCCGCGCGGGAACGGAACAGGTCATGCAGCGCAATATCGAGGTGCAGAATGAGAACCGCCATATGGAAGAACAAATGGCCGAAATGGAGCGGGAGCTCGTGGAGATAAAGATGAAGTACGCTGAGGTGAGTAATACATTTCGCCCCTTGATATTAGTGGTGAACACGGACTTCTGACATTGCTCAATAGCTCAATGCCGAACATGAAGCGCTCAAGCAGAAATGGAACGACTTGAAACGAGCCCTCGAATGAGATCATCTTCATGTCTGTTGACAGTCGACATCTTTATTCAGGAGACCTCCGTGCAACCCATTCGACGCCTCGGAGCCAATGCAGCCTTGACCTCGCTTCCGGTCATCAATCATCTGCTTGGCTAATGCTCACGTTGTATATTCCACCGATGTTTTCTGACTCTTAAGTACGGTCTTTCCTGCTTTCTATACCCCAAGTCATGAATGATGGAACCAAGCATAGCGCGGGCGATATATGGTTTGCAGCATCTGCTTTGACGGTACGACATCGGATCTTTCCGAATGGCTTCAGGTGTTTGTGAGGGTGGATTGAAGAATGATCCTTTGTCTTGGAGATCCTGATCCACGAATAGCGGCTTATCCATTGTTCCGGAGAGGTAGCAACGGAAATCTCGCAGAGGTTTGGCTCGGCCTGTTGAGTTCAGGAGCCACCTATTCTGCCGGTGCCATAACTGCTCTGTGGGGTCTAGCCCACGGACTTGTGTGACTCGACGAAAGGACTTGATGACCCTTTGATGCTTTCTTTGCACAAAGAGGCAGAGGAACGGATTGATTGATGTTCAAAATATCCTGTATTGGTATGGGTGTTGCAGTTAGTAGAGGTCGATGTGTCTCGCGAGAGACTCGGACGGAGCACATGACAATGGAAACCACGTCGAACAGGCAGAACTGCCTCTGTTGACGGCGATTGAGCACCATGATATAGACCTCGCACGCATCAAGATACGAAGCACAGAATGGTGTGCCTTGCTACAATCCGCTGTGCATCAGAATCCCAGTCCAGCTTAGCGCAGCCTTGCCTACCGAGGTAGCTCGATCAACTACGCCGTGTCGATCTAACTCCCCTTTTGCATTCCCCCTCCTTGGAACACCCCTTGATCATCCAGACGTGTCCTGCCATTCAACTCTTTCTGAGAGAGTAGGGAGGGGTTGAGGATGGCACTGTATCATTAGCTCTCTAGCAGGCATGTGCCTACCTATATAAGTCGCCAGCCCCATCAGGCGCATCATCTATCCCACTCCACCATCTACATAGCCATCTACAATGAACTCGTATGTAGCAAGCACACAGCGTCTACAGCCTGACCTTGCCGGCTTTCAGCTCCTCCCACTGTTTTCGGCCAAAGGGCTCGTACTTGGCGCCGCCGGGGGGGAGCCAGAACAGGCGGTCGTCGGGGCGGGCGGCCTCGATCTTGTCCAGGTCGACACCCTCGGCGCGCAGGCGGCCCTTCTGCAGCTTCATCGTGCCCGTGTACTCGAGCTGAGGCACGACGCGCAGGAAGATGGGCACGGCGTACCGCGGAAGCGTCGAGAGCAGGTGCTCCGCCAGGCCGGCGAGGTCGAGCTGGTCGGCGGAGGTGATGGACTCGATGGGCACGATCGCGGCGCACCCGGCGCGGCCGTCCGCGTGGGGCACCTGCACGCCGTACACGTTCGCCTCGGCGATCTGGGGAAATTTGCCCAGCACGTCCGAGACTTCGTTGGTTGACACGTTCTCGCTGCGCCACCGGAACGTGTCACCCAGCCGGTCGACGAAGTAGACACACCCGTCGGGGTCCTGGCGCATCATGTCGCCGCTGCGGAACCACAGATCGCCCTTCTGGAACAGATCCTGGATCTTGCGTTTGTTGCTGGCCGACTTGTTCTTGTAGTATCCCGCAAACACCGTGTCCGCGGTGGCCGGATCCATCCGGTGCACCACCTCGCCGGGCTCGCCGTCTTTGCAGATGATCGCGAAGCCGTTCTCGTCGCGCAGGATCTCCTCGGTGTCGATGTCGATCTTGACTCTCTTCTCATTGGCGCCGTTGGTGAGTTTCCAATACAGCCCGCGCATGGCGATGGCGTTCTTGCCAAACTCGCCCTTGTTCGCGTTGAAAGACGCGCCCAGGCCATCCGTGGCCGCGTACAGCTCGTTGATCGTCTCGATTCCGAAGCGCTGCCGGAAGTTTTCCCAAACGTCCGGCCGCATGCCGTTCCCCCATGCCATCTTCACGTTGTGCTCTCTGTCCAGCGGACTGGGCGGGGCGTTTATGAGATACCGGCAGAGTTCACCCACGTACTGGAGGATGTCGGCCTTGGAGGCGCGGACTTCTGGCCAGAACGTCCTGTGGGAGAATTTCCGGCTGAGGACGACGGTGGCTCCGGCGAAGATCGAGGGCGTTAGGCACAGGCCGTGCGCGGCGCCGTGGTACAGGGGCAGGCAGGTATACATGCGGTTATGGGGCTTGAGCTTGAGATACGTCGAAATACTCCGGGCGGTGTTGAGTTCGCGGCCACGAAGCATAATCACACCCTTGGGCATGCCCGTTGTGCCTGATGTGTAGATAAGACCACCGAGTTCGGTGGGCAGGATTCCTTGGTGAAGGGATTTGGGGATTCGAGTGGTGTCTGTCAGAGAAGCGAAAAAGGGTTCGTCGTAGTAGACTATTTGTATGCCCGAAGCTTGGAGGTCTCCTTCACACGGCTGTACGAGATCTTGTGTGGCGCGGTCTGCGATCAGAAACCGTGCGTCGCATAGCTTGACGCAGTGTGTGAGCGGGCCAGATGTCAGGTTGCAGTTGATGAAGGCGGGACAGGCATGGATGGCTTCGACGGCGAACCACAGCATGAGATACTCGGGGCTGTTCCCACCGTCCAAGGCGACGATTTCTTGAGGCTTGATGCCCAAATCTTTCATCAACCAGTTGGCCACCTTGTGCAAGTCATCGAAGAACTGCTTGTAGGTCCACGATCGGTTCTCGAAGATGAGGAATAGATTGTCTGCGTTCTTCCCCGTGGCATGTTCCTCAAAGACGTGGTACATGAGCATCCTGTTCGTCTGGTACCTCTCCATGGTGAAGGCCATTGCGCTCTTCTGGTTGGCAGCCAACGTGCCTGAACTGAGATCATGGCGGACGAGGAATTTGGCATCGAGGTAGGCGGCGGTAGCGAGGCCACCCGCAATGGCTGCTGCTACGGTGGGAACTGGCGGTCATGGTCAGTTAGGAAACCATACACAGCGGTCTGGAGGCTGGACTTACGGCCCATTCTGTGAGAGGTGCTGCTGGAGCAGGAGATCGTACTTGGACGACAAGGGAGCTAAGAGAGGCGTCCATGATATATCGATTCGTACACTTAGGGCGATCTTGCGCGTGAGATGGAGCAGAGTTCTCTGACGGCCGCATTACCCGTAATCCTGCCGAGGTCGATGGGAGAGAGAAAGCTGCGCTGATGGGTGTCGGCAACGGGCTCCGCACCCGCATCCTTGTATACAGAGCTAAACCCTCTGCAGGGCCTGTGCATGCATAGCGTCTGGGGTTGGGGGCGGAGGCTGGAGAAGGGAGGCGACACAAACTGCACAAGTCAAAAGTCGTTGCTGACACGACTGGACGTGTCAGTCAGGCAGTCAATCTATCGCCCTGCTTGAAGGCACGTAGCGACTCCGAGGCCCGAGGGGGGCCCTGCACACCAATACATAATTTCTGATTTCATGATGTTTCGTATTGCTATGTATCTCTCACCATCTCGACATCGTTCTGCGGCGTTGTCATGCAATCCTTCTTACCCCCATGATGTTTCCAACTCGCGACGCTGATGCTGCGCCCTGCTCGAGAGCTGGAGCTCGGAGGGACAATCAATGCCAACTTGCAGCATCCGCCTCCTGCTTCCAACCTCGCTGCTCGCAATGCATATGACAAAAAGAAACCCAAACCCCGTCAATTCATGTCGTCGTGATAGTCGTCACTGATCCTGTTCAGCGTCCTTGTGTGGGGAAACCTGTAAACAATCAAACCCATGCCTCCTGCTGAAGGAGAAAAAGAACCAAGCCGCATTCCCCTGAAGCAGTTCCTTATAACAACCAACAATCACCGTATGCATTTGTTTGCAGACGGCCAACCATCCTGAACCTCCTCCAAGCAAAACGCCCAGTCAATCCAATGTCCTTCACCACCACACAGGGTATTCCTGCCACGTATCTGGCTCCATGCTTTCATCATACCACATCTCAGCTTGCATGCTCTCGTCGAACCACATCTCACTGCCCATCGCGGGTGTTCCGACCAACGCATCTCCTTCGTAGAACATCATTGCTCCTTCTCCCATCCTGAACTGCTCCTGTCGCCATTCTGGCACCAGAGGGGGCCTCCATTGGCCAACTTCCTGCATCAGCTCTGTACCCAAGAAGAAGTTGCCAAGTACCTCGAACTGCGGATCGCTATCCATGTCAGCATTGTTGACGTAGATATCGTCCGGTCGGGGTCCCATGCAGAAGATAGGTCCAGCTTCGTCAAGGGGCAACTGCCTCAAAAAGGGCTGCTCTTGGAATGGGGCCAACGGGTTGGCGGGAGCACGAGGAGGAGGGAGAAAGCGGCCGCACTTTGTCTTTGCGAGGAGGTTCTGCCGACTGTCGCCATTCCATTGCAGCTCCCCATTGCTCGGCCACTTGGCTACTTGTCCGATGTACTCAGCTGACCAGATGGTAGGGAACCCCAGTACTGGGCTGAGCCCGTCGTTGAAGATCTTGCCATCCTCGCCAAAGACGGATTTGATTTTGCGCTGGGACTTGGGGATCTTTTGGCGAGCTTCGATCTGATCCTTGAGCATTTCGCAGTTCTTCTGTTGCTCGGCCTCGGCCAACGCAAGCATCTCTTTCTTGTGCGTCATCCACTCGCCGACATTCTGCGGAAAGATTGCTGAGACTCCTGGATCCGATCTGGCATTGGCCTTGAAATGCTCTGGCGCAAAATGGCGGACCCGCTGTTTGACTCGTTCATACTCCTCCTTGTCCTTGATGGCTTGGCTTTTCCATGTGACAGAAGATGTATGAGATGCGACATGCGAGGGGACGGGGGCGAGGGCATCTTGCTTCTTTCCGAAGAATGTCTGGGTGGCTAGCTCCTTGCTGTCGACGCTTGCTCTGTCATCGAAGGTGATTGCTGACAGTCGATCCAGCGATACTCGCTTTCCTCTTCTCCGTGGACCCATGGTATTGGATAAGAATGATAATTGGTGGGGAAAAAGCTGGGTTCTGTGGAGATTGTTGGATTGGATGAAGAAGAAGAAGGATGTTGAATGGACCGGGGTTGCGATATCGGAGACAAGTCTGGAAGTACTGAAGTGCCAGATTGCGTATCAGGCAGTTGGCATGGTTGGCTAGGCAGCGGGGGAGGGAAGTGAATGTTCACGCGAATTCACTCTTCGGAAGTCCTTGTCGTGTGGTAATGGGGGTTCCTCGGGGCCACAAGACTGATTACGGGACAAGACGGTACTCGATGTTCGATAAGCGAGTCTGATGGGATCCCCCGATGGAGGAAATGGAGGACTCCGAGTCCAACACCACAGCCTTGTGGCTTCAGATTTGCTCGCTGCTGGTCGCTTTCAGAGCACTGCTTTAGATTAGCGTCAAGTTGGGTGCCTCGAGCTGGCAATATTATGTAAGTCGATATTGGTGAGACTCCGTCGTCTTTGGTTGAAAGTGTCTAGGAGAGTGGAACTTTATATCATGTTTATGATAGGTCGTGTCGCCGACGAGAGCCGTTTTCGAGATTAAATGCTCTTCTCTGCCGTCTGCGCAGTCCATCTGCGAGAAAAAGTCACGGGGTCTTTGTGCGCTGTATGAGGATGACTCGCTCTATTGTGACAATGACCGCGAGTGAAGCAGACTGCGGGGCTCAACTTCGGATTGTCAAGAGTTTGCTGCGGCCATGAAGCACCTGGAAAGAGCATATTCACATGAATCTCGGCGAATCTTCGGACGGAGAAGACTCAGCGGGCTGGATCGGTGTCTCGTTGAGTGTCACTTGCCCAGTTCAAGCCGTCCTCAAATCCGCGCATGTGCTTGCGCATGTACAAACGCGCGTTGGGAGGCATGGCTGGCGCGGGGACAGAGGTAAAGCCCAAGGACAGCAACATCACACCGGTACTGGGGAGCTTTTCGGAGGTGATCATTCCAGACGGCTTCAAACTCTGAAGCTGGTGAGTCTTATAAGGGCGCCCGCGACACCCAATGTCAGAAGAGCAAGGAGTGACGGACAAGTGATGTCTGAAGCAGGCCTTTGAAGAGACGCGGACAAAGCGGACATAAAGGAGCTATTGAAGATAAGACCCTTGAAGGACTTAGAAGAGCCGGACCGTAAGGTGCCATGATTCTTTTGTGTTCCTGGGAAAGGGTAGGTCGAGATACTCCGTGGTGTTGATCGTCGGCCTCCCCCTTATGCCGTCTTGTAGTCTCCCGAAATGGAAAGATAAGCGACCTCGGGTTCCCAAGCCTCCTCCCGTTCAGGTCTCTCCTCGAATGGGAAAGTTCTGGAAACCATCGTCAGGGTAACCCTCGATGTGCATGGGGGACGTTGGATGTCGACAGCCTCTCACGTGATGGACTCATATGTACGGTGAAGCAGTAAATCCACCTGTATACAGACGCAAAACGCGTCCGCGTCTCCTATTTCTCTTTGATTGTCATTGCGTCTTCTTCAAAAAATACAAATTCTTAGAGTGAACATACATCCAACAATGCCAGCAGTCGTGCTGCGTCCCGCTGCTCCCTCCCAAGAGACAAATGGGACAAACCTCAACCCGCTGCCTTCCCTTCTTCATACCCCTTCAGGACTGGCCATTGTGGAGATCCAAGGCACAATCCACGGACCATTCCAGAATCTCGCAACAGAGAATGCAGACCAGTCCCAAGCTGTGCACTCCATAGGGCGCCTTGAATTCCCGCTGTACAATCCTCAAGACGCCAACGAGGGCAAATGGATGAAGAAAGTCTATATGTACGTCGGCAGGCATCAGAGATTGACCGGTGAAGTCAAAAAGTTGGCGAAACCATTGGCCGTTCTTCGGAAAATCGATGAGAACGATCACATGGGCGACGAACAGAGCGGTGAGGCGCTGGAGATCGTGGATGTTGTCAAGTTTAAGCTGCTGTTCAGTGCGAGGCCGGAGCCAGTCGGGGAGTGAAGGCAACCTGCAATGTCCAGGTCGGGTGAGCTATTCTGGCTTGCGAAAGATGGGAGTCTGCAAGGAAGAGAATTGGGTGCTTGATCTATTATCGACAACACAGCAATTCAGGCCACGCACGGGCGAGGCTTTCAAACGCGGTTGACACGCTTGATCTTGGCCACGACATCAACGGTCCCGACCATGCTCACACCAACCTGCTCAATATCTTCTGGAAAGCATTGAAAATGTCTTGAGATGGACAGTTCTTGATCGTGGCACAGCAAGTCATCTCTGTTGATCTGGGAATTCGCCCTCCAATTTACGAGCCAATCAAAAGCGCAGTCTCTAATCGGGCCTTTTCTGCCGATGTCAAAGTATCAACTTTACGCCAACGACTTGCATCCGACGCCAACCCCACCCAATACTTCAACTTCCTATGCCCAAGGGGAGCCGCTTCGTGCCCCCAATATGATCCACTTCTACTCGGCTAGCCATGGTCGATGGGTGAGCGGGCTTGTTTCCCTTCGTGGAATCAGCTCTCATTGTGTTAAAAACCCCTTCAACTGGACTATAACGTTGGTGTTTGCTGTGCATAAAAGGTCCCAGGCGGGCATTATATCTCCGAGCAAATATCCCGTGGAAGCCGGGTTCGACTGCGGCGTTTGCATCGGATCGCTACTCTATGGCGCCGATAGCGTCGCTCAGTGCTTAACGAGCTAGGATGGGTGCAGACGCTATACAGTTGCGAGCTTCCACCGACCTCGTTGACGTCTCAACGGACAGAGCAAGTGAAAATCTGACAGGCGCATCTCGGACAATAATTCAGGGCATTCAAGCGAATGAACGGGCTGCCTCACTATCAACCTCTTACCCTGTACCTCAGCCTCCTTCTCCAACACCAATCTTCTCCAGATGGCGACCTCAATACCACCTACAAGCAAGCCATGGTTGGATGAACGACCCCTGCGCCCCGGGCTACGACTCATCAACAGGGCTATACCATCTGTTCTTCCAGTGGAACCCTCGTCGAAATGAATCTGGTTCGGTCGTATGGGGTTCGATCTGTTGGGGCCACGCTACCTCGACGGATATGGTGAATTGGAATTTATCTCAAACGCCGATTGTCGAACCTGGACTCAGTGCCGATGAGTGGTACGATGCAAAAGGATGCTTTACAGGTTGTTCGGTTCCCGCAAATTTGGACGGGCAGTCTGGTGCTGGACAATTGACGGTGTTATACACTGGTATAAGCCGACTACCGCTACACTACACTCTTCCCTACGTACGGCGAACGGAGACGCTCGCCGCTGCGCTATCTCTAGACGGTGGCCTAGGATGGACAAAGGTCACGAAGAACCCCATTCTACCGGAGCCGCCGCCGGACCTCGATGTCACAGGCTGGCGCGATCCGTTTGTTGCAACCTGGCCTTCAATGGCCAAGCTCCTCGGCGACGACAAAAATCAGTTATATGGCATGATTTCTGGAGGAATTAGGAACTGTTCGCCCACAGCATTTCTTTACAAAGTCAACCCATCAAACCTAACAGAGTGGAAGTACCTCAGTCCGCTGTTTGATGTCGGATTAAGCCATTCCCTATCTAGCTGGAGTGGCGATATGGGTATAAACTGGGAGTGCGCATGTTTCATGACCCTCCAGAACGAACAAGATGATGAGAGTAGGGATTTCGTCGTCGTTGGCTGCGAGGGCTCAAAAGCCAATACTGCGGATCATGAATTGTCCCTCTTCACACAGCATCCGCAAGAACCAACAAAACCTCCCCGTTCTGCAACGTCCCTGCAGTGGATGTGTGGAGCTCTCCAATCTACAGATGTCATGATCTCTGATACCGGCACACAGACAAAGCTTCCGAAAATGAATTACCAATTCGGAGGACGCTTCGACTTTGGTCTTCTCTATGCCGCCACAACCTTCCGTGACCCTCTCGGCGACAAACAAGTTGTTTGGGGCTGGATTACCGAGGAAGACTTACCCCAAGCTCTGGTTGATAAACAGGGTTGGAGTGGGATGGTATCCCTGCCCAGAGAAGTTACTCTTCTCACTCTGAAGGGCGTGACTGGTACCTTAAGGAGCAGATTGCAAAACATCACGTCGATAGAGGTTGAGCGAGAAGAGTCGACAGACAGGGAACAACAGACATTCAAAATCCGCACACTTGGCATCTCTCCCGCTCCATGCATCCAATCTCTCCGCAACAGCGCCAGGAAGGTTAGCCCTACGAGTCACTCACAGGGCCTCAACCCCGAAGGTGACACGTTCATGGACATCCAAACCCACCGTTTCGAATTCATCTCCACGTTATCCCTTTCCCGAGCGTGCAAGAGGATCGGGCTGAGCATATTTCACACCGCCGGCGCTCAACGAACCCAACAGAACAACATGGCCCCTCGACTAAGCTCGAACGCAGCAACGACGACAATCTCATTCATACCTAGCAAGGAGACCATCAGAATTGATCGACCCGTCACTGATTCCACACATATTATCGACGGTGAAAAGATCAACACCGCCCCCGAGATCGCTCCGTTCACTTTATTTACCCTCCTTCCTGCTGATGAGGACGACGTTCAGCATATCGCGGCCGAGGCAGGGACGAATACCCAGACAGGCATTGAGAATTTGCAAATTCACGTCTTCTTCGACGAGTCAGTGCTTGAAGTCTTTGTCAATTCGCGGTGCGTGATCACGACGAGGATTTATCCGCCTGGCAAGAGATGTTTCGGAGTGAGGTTCTGGGCAGAGGACGAGGTCGAGCACGAAGACGAGAATGAAGGCAAAGATGATGACAGGAAAGGCCATCATGAAGGGAAAGAGACCCAGAAAAGCTCCGCGGCGCAGCAATGGCAACAGCAAAGAGGAGAAAGAAGGATAAATCTCGAAGGCGAAGGGGTGAGGATTCAAAGAGAATCTAAGACGACACGGTCATCGAAATCTAGGCTCTTGCACGCGATGGCATGGGATGGCTTGCGCGCAGATCTCAGAGCCAGCCTTCTTGATTCCGCTTGACGTTCAACTTGGAGTAAGGTGGGAAAGTGGCCGGTTAGCCAATTAGTCTGATCCCATACAGCAGTCAACCTCGAAATAGATACAGATGCTGTGCCACGAAATTGGCTACATCCATGTCCATATCCATATCCATATCCATATCTATATCAATATCTTTTGATATCGATACTACGACCAAATGCGGAATACATCCGATTCCTCTTCTTTATCCGCGGACTTGACTGCATCTTCAAAAGGGAATATAGCACTCAAAAATGTCGCTTGATATTGGCTACCAGGCGCTAGATCCTTTAGCCTGCTGACTGGAGCACGTGCAGTCAGGTGACTTCCTGCCCGCTGTTGACCAGCTGAGGTGGACATAGAGCGGCATCACTCTCGTCCCAAACCATCACAACCTTGGCTGCGGGATCACGATTGGCGGCTTCGCCAGTGACCGCATCGCCAGCTGCAGCTGCAGCTCCGATTTGATCTCCAACCTCAGCTACGAAACTCTGCTGCGCTGTTCTTTCTGGAGAAAAGAGATCCCTCGTCCTTAGTTGCAGCTGTTGCTCGCCTGCGCCATCGTACCTCTCCGATTCGTCCATTGGCCCTGAGTGGCTGCTGAGGAAGCTCGTCCCTTTACTTAGCAAAAAGAGTTGCTTCTGTCTCTCACATTCACCCACCCTCTTCTGCTATCGTCTCCCAACCCCGCCAGGCCGCCAGAATGGCCGATCTAGATCATCGGATGGCTTCCATCAAGCCCAGGTTGAAGTACAACACAATTGGAGGTGTCAATGGGCCTCTGGTCATTCTAGACAATGTACGTTGAAGCTGCGGCGGCGGCTGGAAGCTCCGTGGGACTTATCGCTAACAAACCACCTTCCCAGGTCAAATTCCCCAGATACAACGAAATCGTCAGTCTAACACTACCTGATGGGTCGAGCAGATCTGGGCAAGTCCTCGAGGCAAGAGGTGTGTTTGCTACAATGTGCAGAATCTAGGCAAAGAGGCGTGGGAATTGACAAATGTCCGCGCAGGCAACAGAGCCATTGTGCAAGTGTTCGAAGGCACTTCTGGCATCGATGTGAAGAAGGTGAACAGTTTCTTGCTATCCTACACGGCCCCATGCTTATTCAATTGCAGACAAAAGTCGAGTTCACGGGTCACAGTCTGAAAATTGGCGTCTCAGAAGACATGCTTGGTCGCATCTTCGATGGGTCAGGAAGAGCTATCGACAAAGGCCCAAAGGTGCTGGCAGAGGACTATCTCGACATCAACGGGAGTCCCATCAACCCCTATTCCAGAGTAAGTCGGCTCTGTCTTGCCTGCTGCCTCGATTGCTGACCAGGGTAAAGGTTTACCCCGAGGAAATGATCTCGACAGGAATCTCCGCCATCGACTGCATGAATTCGGTCGCTCGAGGTCAAAAGATCCCCATCTTTTCCGCCGCCGGTCTGCCCCACAACGAAATCGCCGCCCAGATTTGTCGGCAAGCTGGTTTGGTCAAGCAACCCACGAAGGGGGTCCACGATGGCCACGAGGAAAACTTCAGCATTGTCTTCGCCGCCATGGGTGTCAACATGGAGACTTCCCGCTTCTTCACCCGAGATTTCGAGGAGAATGGTTCGATGGAACGAGTCACTCTGTTCTTGAACTTGGCCAACGACCCCACTATTGAACGTATCATCACGCCTCGCCTCGCCCTGACCACCGCAGAATACTACGCTTATCAACTGGAAAAGCACGTCCTGGTCATTCTCACCGATCTGTCCGCCTATTGCGATGCTCTTCGAGAAGTCTCGGCCGCGCGAGAAGAAGTCCCGGGTCGTCGTGGGTACCCTGGTTACATGTATACCGATTTGTCCACCATCTACGAGCGAGCAGGTCGTGTGGAAGGGAGAAACGGCTCCATCACGCAAATTCCCATCTTGACCATGCCTAATGATGACATCACTCACCCCATTCCCGACTTGACAGGTTACATTACAGAAGGCCAGATCTTCGTTGACCGTGGATTGCACAACAAGGGTGTCTACCCTCCAATCAACGTTCTGCCTTCTCTCTCGCGGCTCATGAAGTCTGCCATTGGTGAGGGTTTGACGAGGAAAGATCATGGTGACGTGTCAAACCAACTGTACGCCAAGTACGCCATCGGGCGTGACGCTGCGGCCATGAAAGCTGTCGTTGGTGAAGAAGCTCTCAGCGCAGAAGACAAGCTTTCGCTGGAATTCTTGGAGAAATTTGAGAGACAGTTCATCGCTCAGAGCCCGTATGACAAACGGTCTGTGTTTGACAGCTTGGATCTTGGTTGGAACTTGCTCCGTATTTTCCCCAAGGAGTTGCTCAATCGGATCAATCCCAAATTGTTGGATGAGTTCTACGCAAGAAAGGCACATGGGAAAAAGAGCACCAAGGACACGAGGGACAGTGAGGGCGGAAATAAGCAGGTCAATGGTGAGCCAAATTTGTTGGACGATTAGAGGGGGGGGGTCCGGGAGCGAGGGTGGAAGCCGTTGACCAGCGCGAGAACAACTTATGTTACCGACCAGATTCAGGGGAAAGGAGGGCGTATAGCGTGTAACTGCGTGTTGATCCGCGTCAGACGAGGAGCTTTACGCCACAGTCGCAGTAATTGTTTTGGGTGAAAGAGACGACGGCCCTGAACGCGATTAGTTGGAGTCCTGCGCATACTACCAGTCCATATAGAGCAGCTGTATCGGTAACGAGCGCAAGGTTGGTGATGGGTCCTCAAGACACTAGACACATGCTTCTCTGGAGACATGAAATGCTAGTCGCGGCTGTTTATGAGGGGATTTATGCATGCGCAGAAGATTCCTGTGTGTACGGGGACGATATACCCTCAGCCCAGTTTGTACTGTGTCTCTTCTTACAGTGGATCTATCCAATATCTATGAAGGTATGTACGTAGTATTCCATAGAGCAGCGGTCAAGGCAGGCCAGTAGAATTGGGTGATTAGGGTACAAGTATTACAAGTTATCTAGGTAGTTACGTACGTTCCTTTTTGTTTCCTGTGTGCAAGCTCCATCCCTTTATTGCCAGCAACGCCCAGCTAGAACATGTCTGGTAATGCTATATTCCACCACCTTACTCCGTACTCCGTATTGCATACACTCACTGAAAGTGCATTGACAAGATATGCGTGGGACTCCGCCAGTGCCCGTGCTTTTTCAGAACCAAAACGCAAATATAGAGCGGAAATCAGAGACGCTAAAACGCAACAGACGGGAGTTTTTCACAACCCCAGATGAGGTACGTGGAATCCACGACATGCGGCGGCGTTGACATCTAGAGCTCCCGCGTCTCCTGCACGGTGGACAGGTTCCGCTGCAACTGCTGCCGGCTCGGCGTGGCGTGCAGGAGACGCATTCTCTCCGCCGCCCCGACGGCGTTGGGGTCTTCGGACACGGTGCTGGACACGCCCATGCCGGAGTTGAGGCCCGCGGCGCCACCTGCTGCGGCGGCGGCGGAGATGCCGCTACCACCACCACTAGCGACACCACCGACTCCAGCGCCGACTCCAGCACCGACGCTGGAGGCGGCATTGGGGAGAGAGCCGGCGGCGTTGCCGAATCCACCGCCTGCGCCGATGCCGCCTGGCCCATTTATGCCCAGTGCGCTGTTAACGCTCCGGGCGCTTCCGTAGGCAGACCGCGGGGGGCCGAGGAGTGGTCGTCGCTCGTCGTTCGCGCCGGCAGCGGCAGCAGCTTGGGCCGCGGCGATAGCTCTCTCCCGGTGCAGGGCGCGGCCCTTGATGTCGACGTACATGACCAGGGTGACGCCCAGGACGAGCCCCGCGGTGGCGAGGCCAAGGTTGATGGGCTCCGGGTCGTCGTCGAAGACGTCGTGCAGCAGGGCCTGCAGGCCGGACTGGGTGAAGGTGAACAGGCCCGAGAGGCAGATGATGGCGCCGTAGACGGTGCCGAAGGTGGCGTAGCCGAAGATCTTGGCCGCGTAGTCGGACATGGCGCTGTAGTAGAGCGGGCGGAACAGCACGAACAGCGTGACGTTGGCGTAGGCGGCCCAGGCGGTGGGCACGGCGCCCAGCACGCCGATCAGCGTGCTCAGCAGCACCAGCAGGTTCAGCACCGCGACCGTCGACGTGTAGTCGAGCAGCGCGCCGATGAAGGGCACCGTCACGATGCCGCCCACGGGCAGGGCCAGGTCGAAGAACTCGATGACCCGCGTGGCGGCCTCGACCGAGCCCAGCATGTACGAGTACTGCGTGAAGATGGTGGCGATGAAGAAGTTGAACCGCGCCATCTGCAGCACCGTGAAGAGCGTGATCAGCACGAACCACGGCGTGCGGATCTGCCGGCTCGCGGGGAGGCCGTGCAGGATCCCCCACACCCCGCTGTTGACCCTGATCTGGTCCTCCTTCTTCTCGTGCCGGTTCTGCTCCGCCGGCGGGCCCAGCAGGTCGGTGATCGAGGCGATCGACTGCCGCCGCCGGTTCGCCCGCTCCGCCCGCACCTGCATGATCTCCATGGCCCCGTCGAGCTCGTCGTCGCTGTCGTGCACGTCCGTCGTCGGGTCCTGCGCCTTGTCCATCTTCTCGGCCAGCTCCCCGCGGGTCTGGTAGCTGTGCGAGGGCATGATGGTGATCTGGGAGATGAGGATGAACACCGGCACGAGCAGGTAGACCGTGAAGATCTGGCGTAGGGTGATGGCGCCGTGGGTGTGTTGGTAGAGGATGCGGAAGATCAGGAAGACGCTGGCCGAGGCGTCGAAGGCGCCTGTGACCAGCGCCAGGATGAGGCCCTGGAAGCGCGGGAACGCATTCGACAGGTGGAAGCTGGGCACGAAAGTGAACGTGCCCCCCAGCGCGAGCAGGAAACTCGCGACGATGTACGCGTCAAAGGGGAGATCCGAGGCAAAGGCCATGCAAATGCTGCCCAGGACGAGGAAGATGGAGGAGATGATCCCGCAGACGCGCGGGCCGTAGCGGTCGAGGATGCTCCCGACCAGCAGGGCAGAGATGTTTGTGGTGACGGAGGCGATGACAAAAGTGAGGTTTAACCTGGACACACAGCTCAGCTCTGTTCAGCTCGACGAGGTAGGACACAGGCAATGACAGGCGACGTAGTGGCAATGATCTCTCTGCTCGACTCACCTTTGGTCCTGCATATAGCACAACGGGACATTCTTTCTGAGCTCGTCTTCGGTACACAGATTTCTGTACGTGCCCTCGGCCACCAGGATGGTTTTGAGGGCGTCGAAGCCAAAGACAATGCCGGACGCCAGGACACACGAGACCACGCCGACAGATACCTGCGCTGCATGGCAGCAAGTGATGCCATCGTCAGCTCTTCCATTCAATCCCGACTGCCCTAAGTATGCATCTTCTCTGCCCCTTCACCTCCTTCGTTTGAATTGTGGGAACTTACCTATCCTCATCCCCCTCGACACCTCATACGCCGCAATGGGCTCCAACTTCTCGGGAGCTCCGGCAGCCTTGTCCCCGCCGCCCGGAGGGATGGGATCATAGCTGATGGACAGGGCGATGCTGGGCTGGCGCGAGAGCCGGGGGAAACTGAGCAGACTAGCGCGGTCGTCAAAGGCCACGTCGCCGGGCTCGGGCTCGTGGTCAATGCCTTCGACCGCGGAGACATGTTGGGCGAGGGACATTTGGTGGTTGTTCTGGATAGATCACAACAACACAATATAAACAACGCTACTACTGGCGATGATGAGTAGGAATTTCAAAGGGAGCTTGAGTTAATTGACAAGGGCTGACGGGCGGAGCAGAGCGATGAACCAACAAGGCCCTCGTATCAGGGGGGACCATTAACCCGTACCTCGTGTAGGAGTTTTTTTTTTTTCGGTTGGTGTGTTGGAACGGCTACTGGTGCAATGCAACTTTTGGTATACCGCGAAACTAAGCGAATGTTCCATCCCCGAGAACCGGCAATTTGCCCCGGAGCTGGAGTCCCAGCCAATAGGAATTGATGCGCCGAGGCCGGTCCAGTCAGGCTTCGGAGCCGCCACAACATTTCTCCGCGCAGCCTGAGAGCCTCGTTATGCCTGAGGTGTCAGGACAAGGCTGCATCCCAGGCATGCTGCCGTTTATTTTTTCAAGAAGGCTTGAGGAGCCTCAATGGCTAACAGCACCTATCCATCCAAGACAGCAAGAGACCATTCTTCTTCCTCATCCTCGAGATCCAGCTGCCGCATTTCCTCGAATTCTTGCTCCGCAGCGAAGACAGCAGCGTCCTGGGGTGACAGCTCGTCGGCATCCAGTTCGGATTCATCCACCTTGTCGTCGTCATAGTTCATGAATCCGGCGTCACCAGGGTCGTATGTCTTGGTCGTGATGTCCCCTTGGCCTTTCCATGCCCAGCCTTGTTTCTTGACCATGTGCAATCGGTAGGCGAGAATGGTGTCGCCCATGATCCTCCAGCTGTCTGCCCGGGTAGAGGTTTGCCGACTTTAGTCAATGTCTTTTCAGGACGTGGGATTACCTGCACGGTCCCAACAGGACCTGTTTACTTACCGACGTCTTCTCCCCCCGTTTCACCCTCCAGTCTCCCCCCAACGGTAGCGTCGGGCGTGATATGAGCTCCGCCACTCAGCCCTGCCTGGTGTGCGCTCGCCCGCCGATTCGAATATCTGAGGCCCTCTGTGATCTTCAATCCCGTGACAATGTACACCTACAGACGGTGGTTGGGTCAGCAAGGTCCCTCTCAGGAGTGGCGGCCACTGGCTTCTTCAGAAACAAGTGGCACAGTCTGACACAGAATAGTCGCCATCTTATATATAGCTGTAGTCTCTAAATAGTGACAGGGGTGGTCGCCAGATGAGATATAGCTGATATTGTCAAAAAGGACAGGGATATCACTGTGTTCAGGGGGGAGAGCAAATACCTCTATAACTGACGATGAGCGAATAAGTCGGGGTAACCACCATTGGCCGAGTTTTCTCGCCAGACTGCGTCACTTATTTCGGACATCGGCTCGCCCATCATCCGGATTGCTACGTGCACATACCGGACCGTGATTCAGAGCATTCTTGAACTCGTCGTCCTTGTCGCGAAACCGTTTCATGTCTGCCACCGTGGGATTCTTCTCCAGGTACCAGGACGAAACCTTGTCGAAGGTATAGACGGTCTTCAGGGAGGTGTTGGCCTTGGCCTCCGCCTGGGCCCCGAACAGGTCGTACATCTTCGCCGAGAGGCCCACCTTGACCGAGGCGTGGTGCTCGCTCCCTATTTTCCCCTTGCCGTACGCTGACCCGGCGACGACGTTGGGCAACGGGTTGAGAAACGTGATGGGATCTTGGGGCAGAGTCATGTCCGTAATCACGTTGCCGATCCTGATCGGCCCATTGAGCTGGAATTCGAGGTCCGGTGCTCGCAGGTAGAATTTTCTCTCCTGCGCGGATGCTGGCATTGTGGATGGAACAGGGCAGAAAGCGTCGATCATAAGAGCCCGCCGCGGTAGGCGGGTTGAGCAAGGGTTAGTATGAAGGGTCCGAAAAGGCTGAAATGAAGACTTGGGGCACTAATATGTGCTCCGTACGACTTTCCCTGCCAGAGCGGCCAATCCGCATCGCACGCACGTGCATGGTACGTGGGGGCGCATGGGAGGCAAGGCATCAGGTACAGTAAATTAAATCAAGCTGTATCTCTTCTGCACAAATGATAGAGTACGTACCAACAGCATTCGCATTACCCTTCGAGAGTGTTGGGTGTTTAGGATTCGAGTCCTTGTCTCCATTCACAGGATGTGGACTATCCAGCACATACACTTTTTATATACCCCGAACTGTGCTCGGTACTTCATCCTTTACTTGTTTGCCTTTAGGGAAGGGAGTAAGGCCGCTTTAAGCGAGGAAACCTGACCGAGTACTGGAGAGCAGTTGGGAGCCTGGGCCCTTATATTCGAGCTGGCTGCGCCCAGCTACAACGTTCTCAGACTTTCCACGTAACTCTTAAGCAGGCTTCGCCTGTTCGCGGCTCAACTCAGTTTGAGCTAGCCCAGTAGAGCGGTTATGAAAGATATATCTCCGTATTTTCAACTCCAGGCGATGAGCCTCAAAAGAGACTGGCGGTGGCTATTTATCACGGAGAAGTTCCCTCTAGAGAAGATAATGATAGTGTAGGGGCTAAGATGTTAATGAGGAATGAAGATATGCTGTGGCGGGCTTCAGAGGTAAAGTATAGTCTTATTCTTCGCAGCGACGTTGACTCTATATTGCCCTTGCCTGCCTTATTCCGTTATGGCCCCTTAATGAAGATAACCCTGATGGTCTGGCACCCTCCCTCCCTCCCTCGAGTCCATTCTCGCCTTCGAAAATTCCGCGGAATTTTCGGGACATGCCGTTTTAATGGATACCTATGGAAGGGAGCCAACTTTTTAGTAGACCTATATCCAGACTTTCAGGCGTCAATTGCCACCAGACGCCGAATCTCCTGACGACAGTCTCATGTGCCGCAGCCACACTATGGATGCCGGGAATCTTTCGGCCTGATCACCGAGTCTGAGGGCTCAACCTACCCGTCGGTACCATGTCACCGACCCTATCCGTAGACCAGGTCCCGGAGATTTCAATGAATGCCGTATCGTCCATCCCATCAAACGCGTCACTCGCCCACTGCCAGTGGTCCTGGCCACCGTGTGACTCGGACTTGTCACTACTCCACCAGGCAGGCGTCGCCTCGCCGTGGTCGAGAGGGATGGCCAGCGGCTGGTTCTCCCCGTCGATCCCCGCGGCGCCAGCACTCTCGCACCACTTCTCGACCCTGGCTTTCTTCATCCGCATTTGCTGCGCGGCGGCGTCCCACAGGTCGTTCTCCCACACCCCGCCGTGTGCCGCGGCCATCTCGTTCTTGGCAGACTCGAACCGACCAGCCATGGCCTCGGCGATGCCCAGGGCGTCCACGCGGAGCTGGGGCTGCGCAAAGACTTCACTCCGCAGCAAGTTGAGTATCGTCTGGGCATAGCAACTGGAGTCTGAGGCCGACGCGGGAGGTTGAGGGGCGACCAGCTCCGGGCACGGCGGGACGCCGATGAATGACGGCAAAGGCTGCAGCAGCGTGGTGGCTTCTTTCCGAGACAAGGAGGCGCCCGCGGTGCCAGTACTGGAGAATCTAACCGCGGCCGGCCCACACAGTCTCACCCACTCGACGAGGTTCCTGGAGGCGTAGATGAGCTGAGAGGAGGCCGGCTGGGGCAGGTAGAAGTAGGAGCAGACAGGCACCGTGAGCCAGTGGTTGAACCACGCCTTGAGCGCGGCCGTGAACCGTGAAAAGATATCGGGGGCCCACAAGCCCGAGTGGAAGAGCGAGGTAAAGGGCTGAGGCACGGCGTCGGCGAGGTGGGCATCAGCAAGAAGAGGCGCGAAGATGCGCAATGAAGCACTGTTATAATGGCAAGATAGTAGTGCTATAACCCGCATCTTGGATTAGCAATGCACCTGGGACTCGTCCGCGACGCAGAGGATGGAACTCACGGTGTGTCTTGAGATTAGGACGGAGGTCGTTCCGAAGCCTATCCAGCTCTGCCTGGAATGCGTCTAGATACTCCGCGGCCGCAGCTTTCGGAATTGCCGGCAGTTCATTGACGAGCTGATCCCCCGTGTGGAAATGGAAGATCTGCTCAGTGAGATGTTGCACACGAACCAGCTGTCCGGCGAGCTGGTCGGTCTCGTATTCAGCAGCGCTCTCAAGTTCCTGCAGACATTGGTCTAGGTACCGTGTATATCTCGCAGGTCCCAATTGCTTGACGACGAGCGCGGCGCTGAAGGGGCGAGGGCAGTTAATGGGATGTCCAATGAAATGCGGGACCCGGCTTACTTTGAAGCCATGTACCAGACGCCCAGAAGGGCTCTCCGTTCTTCATTCGTTCTCGGTCGCGGTTCCTCGGCGCGCGCGAGAGTCAGGCGATGGTGCTCCTCCCGAGCCTTCAAGTTGGGGCATGTGTTCAGATCCATGTCTCCCACCAGGCCGACTGCCAGCTGGGCGAGATTATTATAATGGGCATGACTCATACAGAAATAGTGGTAAAACCCCAGGAAGATTAAGATGCCCTGGAGAAGGTCCAAGGACCGCTCGGATCTCATCAGCATCACGTCGTGGATATGCTTGAGGACGGCGCGACTTTGTCCCCGCATGGAATGCAAATACCGGACCGAAGCCACCATGCCAATGACCTGCATGAGAAACGGTCGAGTTTCACGGAGTTGTTTTGCCGTCGTCCCGGTAGGAATCACAACAAACGGGAAATGTGACGCGAGCTGATTTGTGTAAATGGACAATAAAGTCTCGTCTGACTCCAAGGGCAGAAGATCGGCCTTGCTGACGGAAGCCTTACACGTGCACGAGATAGATGCACTGGAGCCGAAGTTGGACACTGCAGCGTGTAGCACCGGGTCGTCCTGACTTGGCCGGTCTTGAGCCCTGGATCCCGCAAGATTGCCTGGCTCGCCGCGTGTTGACATGCTGAGCGCAGTCGGGTTATCTCCCTCACCTGACGGATTTAGAGCCTCGATCAGACTATTAAGTCTCTGTTCCAGCTCGGCTGCTCTCCTGTCCACATAATCACCTGTCAGGCAGAGCCAAGAGAAGACGCAACAGAGCCAGGCGAGAGGTGGCCCGTGTACAACACCTCCATGGGGAGTTGACAGATAGTGAAGCCGTGGGAATCAAGACATCGGAGCCACGGACGAGTACAGGGGAGGTGAACGTACGAGCGTTTAGGCTCTCTCTTCTTCCGCGGTCCCTGAACTTGGTCGGAACAGTCTTGGTCGAGGCTGTGGCACCGGTCGCACTTCGTCCCTCGAACTTTGCTGGGGCGGATGCATCGTGTCTTCGCAGCTGCGCAAGGGGCACAGGCCTGCCCCCATTTGGCGCTACGGGCTATCCTTGGCCTTTCCATCCCGCGGAATTCGGTCTGCAAATTTGCTCAATATCTGCGTCTGTTGAGGAGCTGTAGATTGACTCGCTCTTAGGCACCGACAAAAGGCCCCGGAGCCGTCGAGATGGGATGGTGGAAAGCGTGTTAGATTGCCTGGAATTTTCTACAAATCCCTTGGGCGCAGTTGGGGGAACATGTTGGCGTCCGGAATTTAGTGAAAATCCCGGGCGAGCCTGGTCCCGTGACTTGTAGGTTCAGGTTTGTATAAAAGATCCGGTATAGCCCAGAAGAGCCTGAGCAAGACGAAGGGAGTCACAGTGGGTAAATCGGAATCGCCAGAGCACAATTTATATCTTCTGCCATCGGATACCACACAGTCGCCGAAATGGAGCCGTCTTCCCTCGATACCCTTTCCCCTCGCGAAGCCATCGTGGACGCCCTGTCCCGCGCCCTGGTCGGGTGCGACAACCATGACGCGGACCTCTTCAACTCCGCTTGGGCCGGAGAAGACGTTTCTTTTACCATTAACGGCGATGACAAGAGAGTCCTACCCAGCCTCACTGTCATCCGCACGCATGTCCTTGAAAGGGTTGGTCCTATGGATACCACGCACAGCATCAGCAACATCCGCGTGGTTCCCAAGGACGGCGCCGACACCGCTCTTCTCACGGCGACTTCCATGGCGCAGCACTGTCCGCCCGGGAGGGGCAAGGAACCCGACGGACCAAAGTTCATGGTCGGCGGCGAGTATTCCGCGGATGTCATTAAGGTTGATGGGATCTGGAAACTGAAAAACTGCGCACTGAAGATCGTCTGGACTCAGGGGGACCCTTCCGTCATGGAGGGCCGTAGTTGAGATGCGTGGGATGCGGGTCGATGTCAGGCACTGCGAGGAGTTGGAAGAAACAGGAATGCCTCCGGGCAGCGAATTCCCTTGATACTTGGCAGAAGCTACTATAACTACTAAATTTGGCTAGCGTCTCTTTCTTTGTGTCTTGAGTTCGTCTCCGATTGCTATTTCTGAACTAATAACCTACTTTTCTGGCGATGGTAGCAGGGGTGGGTGCATTCAGAAACGATCAGGAAGGGGCAGAAAAAGCAAGCACATGAGGCAAACGGCCAACGCATGAAAGAAGCCTTTTCTGATATCTGAACATTCTAGCGCCGCCGGTCCTAGGCCTTGATATGTTCTACTTCAGTGGAACCGTATCCCTTGTCCAGAGCAACATTTTGAATACCTGATTCGCCGGACCTCCCAATGGCCCGAGCAGCGCGAACCACACCAAAAGCCGTCGAACTCTCGAAGATCTCATCGATATCCTCCAGGGACTTTCCATTGGTCTCGGGGAAGAAGAAGTAGATGATGGGCAGGAAACTCGCGTTGAATACAGCATAGATGATCCAGTAGTGATTGGCGAGATTCGCTGTGCCTGGTGGGGTGATCTGACCAACGACAAATTGTCCTAGCCACTGCCCTGTGACCGAGATGGCCGAGATAGGGACTCGAAGTCGCAGTGGAGCGATTTCGCTGGCATAGAGAAAGGGAAGGCCCAGGTATCCAATGGCGTACGAGCAGGCATAGATGAACATGAACGTGAGGGCGACGGGGGCCAGATTGGAATGCCCACCCGTTCCAGCGAGAACAGCCATCGAGATGCACATCCCGCTCGCACCGATCATGAAGAGCACCCGCCTTCCAACCCGATCCACAAGGAACAAAGGGACGAACGCGGCCACGGTGAATGTTGTGACGAACCCAGCAGCGAGAAATTCGCCACGTTTGCCAGAAAAGCCCAGCTGAGCAAAGACACTGCCGGTGTAGAAGATCATGGCTGAACAGCCGTTCCACTGTGTAAAACTCTGTGCCAGCAATGCGATCAAGGCACGTTGAAGTGGACGTTCAGGGCTGTGCTTGAAGAATGATCCGAAACCACCGGTGGTCAGCTCGAGCTGGTGTTGAATGTGGTTGATTTCTGCTGCCACCTGGGGGTCGTCCAGGGGCCGGTCCATGATTGCCGCCACGACATTTCGCGCTTCGTCAAGTCGCCCTTTGTGCGCAAGCCAACGGGGCGACTCCGGCATGAAAAATACCCATGGCATCGCGAAGATGGCCAAGGCCACGGGCAAGACCATGGTCACCCTCCACTGAGCCGAACCGCTCAGGCCTGGAATGGTGCCAATGTAGATCCAGCTGGGCAATGCAATCCCCCCACTGATGAAAATACCTTCCATAATGACAAACATGCCTCGATGCCTGGTAGTGGCGCATTCTGTTTGCCAGATAGGAATACTCGCCGAGATGATTCCGATCGATGCCCCAACGAGGAGACGCCCGATGATGAATTGCGCAAGTGCAAAGGCAGAGGTCTCGATGGCAAGTGCTATCACCGATAAGACGAGACCCAGGAACACGGAGCGAAGTCTTCCCAGCTTGTTGCCGAACAAGATGCAGGAAAGGGCGCCAGCAACGGCCCCGAGATCATAGCAGGCTATGACGACGCCTACTTCCGGTCAGCATGGGCTGGAAAGCGGCTCAATATGCTGACGCACCCAGGATCAGAGCATTATACGACTTGGTAGAGCCTTCCGTGTTGACGGTGTCAAGTCGGGGGAATTGCTAGTAATCGGTAAGATTCCAACCCAGACATGCGCTTGGGCTTTGTTTACCTTGACGAAGGATTCGAGGTCTGTTGCGCTCCCAGTAGAGCCATTGTTCCAGCCAAACAGCATGAAACTTGGCAACACGACAAGGACAACCATGGCCGTCTTGAGCCTGAGGCCCCTCAAACCGAGATATTTTGCCATTTTCCGATGGAGTTGGAAAGCGAAAGTGATGTAGACTGAATGGTATGAGATGGTCGAAGGGGCGGCCGCAGGCCGATAGTTATGATCATTTCAGTCGGAGCCATGCATCGGATGCATCCCCATACACTCCGCAAAACATTCTCCAGAATAACAGGACCATGTGGGAGAAAACGCCGAGCGCAGAACCGTATCGCGTGACAGCAATGACCGAGGATGTGGGCTCGGGAGCTTGCAGTATAGAGATCCTATTCGAACCCCAGGCAGGGCTGGCTAACTCGTCCGCGCTGAGAAGCTTCCAGCTAACGTATTGTGTAAGCGAAGGTTGGCAAAGCTTGTGCTATCCTACCCGTTCCTCCTTAGTTCGTACTCTGACACGCCATCTTTTGCGATAGCGGATAGGGATGTTGAATGTTTGCGTAGGAAAGCCGGGTGGGGAAGCTCCGTGTGTCGGATAGAATCCCAGCTATCGACTTTTCGCCGAGCAGCGGGGAAGGAAGACGACTCCAGGTGGATTCAGGATGCAGTTACCAACGATCCAGATGAGCACTGCTTGAACCCGGCCAGGAGCACGACTTGTCATGCCGTCTCAAACCCCTGCTTGTCTGGCTTGTGAGCAAGTCTCGGCAAGTCTCTTCCTGTTGTTGGTAAAGCCGAGTGCTGACGAACGATAGGCGGAATGCATCTTCCTGCCGGCGAATGATTCCTGCGAGAATTGCAAGGCCCGCAAGCTTGACTGCTTGTATGTTTCGCATCTGGCCTGGTCTGGCGTCCACGGCGTGCTCACAAGCTTAGCTCGTTAGGAAGAAAGCGACGACGCACGGGCACCGGGAGACATGCTCTCTCTTACACCAAATCGCCATATTCCAACACCCTATATCCGCAAGGCAAAGACACCGTCATTAGTGACGAACATCCACGACCGCGTTCTCAACAGTCGTCTTCAATCGTCGAGCCATCATCGTCGACCAGTTGGCCAGGTCCAGCTCTTCCTCTCAGCAAATCCGATGATCCCAGTCCCAACAACGAGACGTTCATTGGCAGAGCGCACTATCTGGACCATGATACACCATTTGATGAGACACAGGCTCGCGATGCCCCGGTTCCCGAACGACGGCAGCCCTCTGAGTCAGAAAATGTTGTCCTACAGCTCTTCAGTGCTTTCGAGTTGCCGCCACGGGCAGTCTTCCGCAGTCTGCTCGATAGTTTTCTAACCTATTGTCAGCCTTGGACGCCAGTCCTCGGGCGTGGCGAGATGGACCACAGCGGCCAGCAAACTCCGTCATACCTCATCTGTCAATCGATGTTTTTGGCTGCGAGTCGAGTCTCGACGGCTCCAAGTACACATTCATTCGCCACAACCGATCAGTTCTACCAGCGAGCCAAGGCTCTTTTCTTCATGAACCACGAGCTTGACGCGTTGGCGGTAATAAAAGCCACTATCATGTTGCAGTGGTATACGCCTGTGGGGCCGGAGCAAGTTTCGTATGATGCAGGCGAATTTTGGCTCAGAGTCGGAGTTGCCATCGCTTTTCAGATAGGTCTTCACCGCGAGCCGCCACCCGGACCTACGGCTGCTGCGAGGAGAAGAATCTGGTGGACTCTAAGGGTTAGTCCACCACTTGCCAGGTTTCGCTCCCGCTGATTCAAGTGACAGACGCGAGACGCACTGATGACAGTAGCCCATGGTCGGCCCCGGGCGATCAACCCAGATGACACCGATGTGACCCCTATACGACCGGACGATCTTGTCGATGCCGCCGGTAGAGGCGACGGACAATTATTTGCCGCCTACACGAATATTTGCTGCATCCTTGGGGATATCTCAGAGACCTGTTCACGAAACACCATGACGCTGGCAAAGCATCAAAACTTCGAGACCCTTTTGCATGAATGGCCTTCCCAAGTCCCTGAACACCTCCGATTCCCCAAATGTGGCGTGAGCACAGAGATATACATGTCATTGCAGTCTCAGCTTAATCTTCGCCAACTTCACCTCCCGTACCTGATCAGCCTGGCCATCATTGGTCGTTCCCTTAAAAATCAAACAATCTCAGCTCAACCCGTTATCGCAGCATCTTTCGTGGCAGGCATCTTCAGGGACTTCCTTGCGCGGGACGAGATCAAACATCTCGCACCAGTCTTCTCACGATACTGCATCGCTTCTGGGTTTTTCCTGGCCCTGTTGCAGCCTCTCACCGAGGTCTGGGCCGCTTGTCAACCCGACATGGACGTTTTCCGCAAATCTCTCGAGGAACTGGGTCAAAGATGGAAGTCCGCCAAATCAGGGCTGAGGGCTCTTGAACATTTCATTTCCTTGCGCGAGAAACAACCGCGGCGAGCTTTGCAGAAGGTCGTGTGGCTTACCGACCACCAAAGAAGATTCTTCGACTGTTTCCCGCGGGACTATTGTCTAAGCTGGGCCAGCCTTTACGAACACTGTAGACTCAATCCTCCAGCTCCGGATCATCTTGACGGGAATGCCACGACGGACGCGAATATTCCTCTGGTTGACACATCTGTCATTGACAGAGTAACCGAAGATCAATGGGGATTCAATGACGCGGATTTCGAACAGTTCATGTGGACCAACACTGAAGATTGGTTTTCCCATATCTAAAATGGCTGCCGAGTAAATACCAAATGCACATTTTCGTCTTTTCTTTGCACGTACGTCTCTTCTCGCTACATTCGTGCCTGTAACCGGCCCCCTTCTTGAGACCTCCGCCACACCTGTACGCCCGGCAGCCGCTGGTATCCCGGTGAAGGGATGAGTTCTGGTCCCAGAACCTTCTTCTGCAATTTGCCGGTCACGCCCTTCGGCAGTTCACCCTCGACCACACGCAGAATGGTCGGGAGCTTGTAGTTCGCCAGCGACTTTCGAAGGTCGGCACGGAGCTGCTGCAGCGTCAGGTTGGCGGCCTGGGGCTTGACAGCAATGACCGCACCGACGCGTTGGCCCAGTTCTTCGTCCCGGACGCCGACGACCATGGCCTCCCTGACGTAAGGCAGATTCAAGCACTCTCTTTCGATGTCTATGGCCGAGATCTTGTAGCCGCCCGACTTGATGATATCGACCGAGGCGCGGCCCACGATGGTGTAGAAGTCACCGTCGCGCCGGGCGATGTCGCCGGTCTTGAACCATCCGTCCTCGTCGTGCGCGAGCCTGGTGGCCTCGGGATCATAGAGATATCTGCACCTTTTTGTCAGCCGAGCACTACCCCAAGGGGGCCGATGGCTTCAAGGACGTGTAATTACTTTGCGAACATGTAGGGCGACTTGACGAGCAGTTCCCCTTCGTTACTCTCGGACAGCTTCAGCTCCACGCCCGGCACGGGCAGGCCGACGCACCCCTTCGGCAGCGCCTGGTGGTCCGCATCGAGCGGCACCTTCAGACAGCCGGGGAATTCGGTCGCGCCGTAGCGCGTGAGGATCGGCGTGCCGGCCCTCAGCTCGGTCCAGAATCGTTGCACGTGGTCCTGCAGCGCGCTCGACCCGCACAGCAGCACCCGGAACCGGTTCGCCGCCGCGACGTACCGGGCCACCTCCTCGGGGGCCAGCTTGGCGATGCGGCGCTCGAAATCCCACTTCAGCCGCATGAAGATGGTCGGCACGGCGGAGAAGACGGTCAGCCCGCCCTGCGCGAACCGGTCCCACACCCACGCCGCGTCGAAGCCGCCGCCGCCCCCGCGGAACTCGATGCACGCGCCGGCGCACAGGAAGGGGAAGAAGGACGTGCCCAGCCCCGTGGTGTGGTGGACGGGCAACAGGTGCAGGAGCACGTCGCGATGGTCGACGTCGTAGCCCTCGCCGATGGAGGTCGCCGTCTCGTGGGTGTACGTCCGGCGGTGGACGACGGCCTTCGGACGGCCCGTGGTGCCCGACGTGAAAATGACGATTCCCGGGGCGCGGTCGTCCTGGGGGGGATCCGAAGACATGGCCATGTCTAATGCCCGGAATCTCGGGGACTCGGGCAGGTTGGACAGGATGTCGATGGTGAGGACGTTACCGGCTTGTTGGGCTGCACGCTGGGCCGTGTCCGTCGTGGCAGAGCTCGCGAGCACGGCGACCTGCTGCGACTTGGTGATGAAGTAGACGAGCTCGTTGACGGGGGCGGTCGGGACTAGAACCGTCAGCAGAAGGGTAGTGCCGACGGGCTCGGCTCGCTCGCTCGCTGGTTGCTCGCCTGCTTGCTCACTTACACATCGGCACGGCCGCGGCGCCCAGCGCCAGAACCGCGAGGATCGCCACGGTGAACTCGAGGCCGCCGGCGGCCAGGACTCCGATGTAGACCTCGTCGCCGCGGCGGAGCCTCGCGCGGGTGTCGGGCGACAAAGACGCCTCAACGACCTTGCGGAAGGCCAGCACCGCGTCGAGCAACTCCCCATAGGTCTTCTCAACGCCCAGACCCCGGTCCCGCAGAGCCACTCGGCCGCGTCGGGCGTGCCGTATCAATTTGCCAAAGAGCGGACTGTTGGGCAGAACGTGGTCGCCGCAATGCTGCGGCACACACTGCGAGCGGTCGATGTTCGCTGCTTCAGCCATGTCGGATTCGTGCAATACTTTGACCAGAGCAGCTGCAGATGTTGAAATGATAGTTTTTGAGTCCGGTGTTGTGAATGTTCAAGCAGAGAGGTCTGTGGGACAAGTCTTGACACCTCGACTTTTGTCCACCGAGGAGGCACAATGTACAGTACAGCCTAGTGCAAAGCAAACAAGGCCATGTTTCCGTATAGGCATTGCATTCGTAGATCGATCTCACCCGTGACGAAACGTTCGGCGTTTTCTGTTAGCCGGAACCGAGTATTGCTGTGGAGGCGAACTGTTTGGAAGTTCGGTGCTTCGGTGCTTCGGCAATTTGTGGGGCCAATCGAGCTGGGGCCCCGGGCACTCTTCTCCATCTACGCAGGACTCCCACCTCGTACCCCTCCCCAGATCTCCGACGCGCACGGATTATCTATACTCCGCCCTCCATCACATCGCGAGGGCGACGATATACGGTCGAAGACTCGTTAGGCACGCTGGGGCGCATGGGAATTTGCACGTCCGCTCACCATGGCCAGCAACATGACCCGGGACGACAAAGTGACACTGGAGTATCGCAACACTTTGGCCGTCATCACTCTCGACAACCCGGGGAAGTTGAATGCCTTGACGAAAGACCTGTACTACCAGCTGGCGACTTTTCTCTACGAGGTCGCGGCCCGAGATGAAATCCTGGTCACCTTGCTGATCGGGCGAGGGCGGTTCTTCTCTGCGTAAGTGGGAAATAGTTACTTCGATCATCACTTTATTACCGATGGGTCTGCGCTCGGATCCTGGGTCCAAAACTCAAGAGACTGACCAGCGACCCTGTAGAGGCGCCGATGTATCCGTGTCACGCACGCAACCACCAGGCACGGATCTGTATCGACATTTCTTGACCTACACGGTGGCCGCGAATCTCAACCTAGCAAGGGCCTTCTACATGCACCCCAAGATCCTGGTGACGGCGCTCAACGGGCCGGTCATCGGCATGTCCGCCGCGATGATCGCCTACTCCGACTTCATCTACGCGACACCGCACACGTATCTGCAGACGCCGTTCGCCAGCCTGGGCCTGGTGGCTGAGGGAGGCGCGAGTGCGGCGTTCGTGGAGCGCATGGGGATCGGCAAGGCCAACAAGGCCTTGATCCAGGGCCGCAGACTCGGCGCGGACGAGCTGCTGAGCTGCGGCTTCGTCGACCGCGTCTTCGAGACGGACGGCGGCGACGACGGGGCGTTCGAGCGGGCCGTGCTCGACGAGATCACGGACGGGTTCGGCGACCATCTCAACGGGGAGAGCATGCTGCGGATCAAAGCGTTGATCAGAGGCAGGCAAAGGCACGATCTACACGCGCGGAATGTGGAGGAGGTGTTCGAGGGGATGGCACGAAGCGTCGCCGGGATCCCGCAGAAACAGTTTGAGAAAGTCAGACTCAGAAACCTCCAGAAGTCGAAAGGGAAGAGTAAGCTTTGACCAGAAATAAAAGTCAGCGCGTAACAAGAGATTGTTTTCCGTCTCATTGCATTCGTATTCAGCCATCGTGAAGGATCCAGTCTTCAAACTGGTGATAGGCGAATTCATGGCTCGACAGTAAGCAATCTGGAAAGCAATCAGCGCGCTGTGACTGGGAGACGGTCGCGTTCTCAGCCCTCGCTTCTCCACCTGCCAGTGAATTGAGCGTCCGTTCTGCACCCATGGACCTCGAGTCGTCAACGAGCTCTGCAATGTGGCTCCACAGCTGGCAACCCGCCGGTGACATGGTCTCAAGGAGTTTGAGACACAGTGCCTGGTCGGATACACGCGGCAGATCAGCAGGACGATGCTGCCGTGTTGTTTTCAGGGATTCAACTGCATTGTCCAAAGCCTTTGCCGCGTCAGCCATCTCGGAATCGTGTCTCGCAAGACTCAGCAACGCCTCTCGTAATGTCTGCAGATCTGGCTGAGCGGCTTGCCACAGCTTGGGGTAGGCCCAGAGTCGGAGGAGCGCCATGCTTGCTGAGTATGCGTAGATGGTGAACACCGGTCCGAGATATTGGATCTCGTCGTGTTCCAGAATGCTCTTAAAGATCCCGGCACTCAGCGAAGCAGCGATCGAAGCGGTCGCTGAAATCCGTAGGTTCGATGCAGAGGAGCACTTCAGAGTTGATGGAGTGCGCTGGCTCTTAGAAAACAGCACTAGAGCCGTCAAATAAGGCAGCTTCAACTGGCGAAAGACCAGGCTCTGATCTGTTGCCTGAGAGATGTCCCGGTCGGCATCGACGCTTTCGTACTGACACAGCCGAAGGCGCCAGAGATGAAGGCTGTTCTCGAGACTGGATCTATGCACGTTGCTCATAAATCCGCGCCGGTAGCACTCGACCAGATCGCCCAGGACCTTGCAGATGTCCATGTACAAGCTGAAGGCAGCCGGATCGGCTTGGCTGTCGACGAAATCAACGTCGTCTAGTGCTCGGACATCAGAGTCCATGAGATTGACAGCTCGAGGTCTGGCGTATAACAAAGACATCAAGGAATCTTGTGCAACAATGGTCCACCACAGTCGGCGACGTATGCCACTTTTCGAACCGGGAGGAGGATCCCTGTGCAGCTTGATTCTGTATGCCATGGTGACGGCCACGTGAAGCCAAAGCTCGCTGCTGTCAAACGTAACGTGTCCTGGACCTTGCCAATCGTGCGACATTAGCATCAACGCCGCCTTGACGGCGACAAACGGATCGGTCTCGCCGCACGACCAGAAGAGTGCTCTGGCTCGTTGGTAAAATTGGCTGGGTGCGGTCGAAGATGGGTCGATGCAACTCGCCGCAAACCAAAGCGCTTGTGCGAGAAGCATCGACGCTGACTGCTGCTCGATGCGCGCGAGATTTGCAAGGTCAGCGTGCTCCACGATTGGCAACCATGGATTGCAGTATTCGAGGAAGCCGTTGGTTAGATCCTGTCGTACACTTCTTGGCGGCACCTCGAAACCATAGCTTGGGACCTGTGATTCTGTTGCCAAAGGGTTGAAAGGTTGGTCCAGTTCACCATTTGAGGTCACATGTCGAGCGGGAAGAGGAGCAGTCCAGCTAAAGAACGCTTCTGGTCCGGATTGAGTCCATCGTGGCGGAGTGGCAGTCTGCAGTCCCGAGCGCTGATTCAGGGGTTCGTCAGCAACAGCAGTGTAGGCGATTGGTGTATGCGTTGTCGACTGGTCGACAAGTATTCGAACACTGTGCGAGAAATTGGACGGTTGGGGCGCAGCTGCGCGCTCGATCCTCGAGACGTCAGCTGGGCTTGGAGGGGATCTCGACGTTCTGCGATGATTTTGAGCTGTCGAGGCAACAGTACTGCATTTCCGCTTCTTGCGCGAACGTGGTCTGGCTGTGCGTTAGCCATGGGCCGGCATCGAGCACGGGACGACGCCTACATGCATTCAATGTTCGCATTCCGACATGCCCTGCAACTGGGACCATCCCCATCGATCACGCATCGAACCTACCGGAGACCTCTTTGAGCTTAGACCACATTGACTGAGCAGGATACACACCTTCCTGTTGTGGCACGTGACACATGCATATGCACTCTTTGGCAAGATATCAGGGACCATGGCGGTCGAAATGCTTCGATGGTCTTGACGGCCCGGCTGTGCGTGTGAAGAAAGTCATGGTTCAGCGGGAAGAGGACCGGTTGCTGGGTGTCTGGGCGGTCATCCGTGGCCCGAGGGGTATCGCTTGCACGGTTGAACCCCGGCCTTGTCGAGTTGCCCCATGGCCGCGGGACTACTGCTTGACCTTGGGCTGGTGGCTGTCTGTTGGGAGCCGTAGAGTAGACCGAGCTAATCAACTGGAACCCCCGTTTTGCTTCGCCGTACAACTCGGGTTTGAGCACGCCGCATCTGTCACGCCAATGATAATGCTCTGAAGTCCATATATCGCATTCCTCTTTTGTAACTCGGCACGCGAACTGAAAGCTCCATCTATATGTATGGCGTTGGACGAGGTATGGAGTACTGTATTCGCTTCTCTGCTCAGAAGGACCCTTAGCGTAGTGGTGCAATTTACCATGGATGATAATGTCGTAGCCAGGTTTCAAGAACACTTGTGCTATACCCCCAATCCCTTACAGTGGCGACTCTTAAAACGTCCATGGTGGGCGCTTTGGCGACCTGAATGGGCCCTGGTTGCCAAAAGGGCCTCCCTAAGGGCTCGACGCCGACCCTGGGCCCGAATTGGCTTATGGTGATTGGCATCAGGGCGGCGCATGTGCCAAAGTCATTCGAATCGTTACCTCCTCCTTTGAGTGGTTGTCGAGCGATATAAAGCGCTTTCGCGCCTCCGGCTCCGTCGAGAGCTTATACAGTAGGTTTTGGAACCCTTCATACATCCGAATGTTGTCCCACCGCCCCTCGTTGTCGTGGATGTTGATGTAGCCAATGATGATCGCAGCAAACCCGGCCGCGATGGCCGTCGCCACCGACGTCCCGCTTCGGTGGCTGTAATGTGGTTTCGGCCTCCCTCGGTTCGAAGCTGGGACCTCGAGGCCCAGCGTGCCAAACACCTTTTCTCCACGTTTGGGAAGAGAAGGGTTGAATTCTTCGTGCTCCCCCCTGGTATTTGTTCCCCGGATGGAAAAAATCGTGGGGTGTTTGGCCGGGAACAGCTCGCGCTTGCTCCCGCCCCGGTTGGACGCCGCGGCGAAAATCAGGAGATTCTGGTTGCGGTGCGAGAGTGCGTGGGAAATGGCATTACTGATGACCCGATGTCGGTCGACTTGTTGCTCCTGTTCCCAGCCGAGAGACAGAGACACGATATCCGCTTCTTGCTCCTCAACAGCCCAGAGGATGGCCTGTGACAGTCGCATCAGCGATGAGGTTACAGGGTATGAGATTGCCACTGATGCAGTATTACCTTTGCCAGGTTATCGCTTGTCTTTTCTGGATCCCTTCTCATGTCTTCGTCTTTACCTGCGATGCGTGCCACACACACATCTGCAAAGGGTGCCATGCGGTGAAGGAGCGAAAGCATCGATGTCCCGTGCCCGTCGTTGTCTTGGGGCTCGACCTCGCATTCCCAAAAGTCTTTCCAGTTGTACTTCATCTCCGCTGTGGGAACCATGTTCAGTCGCAGCATCAGCTTCCGATCCACAAAGCGCGCCTGGCCGTCAAAGCCAGTGTCTATGATAGCGATCTTTGGCCTTTTGAATTTTGTGATCTGAGAAGAGATGTGGTTATGCAACCAGGAGTGGGTAATATTGTTGAGCCAATCCCACGCCAAATCACTACAACGGCTGTTAGCCAGAAAATTCGAGACCGGAGATTTGACATATCGAACCTGGGGTTTTTGGAGGCCTTGTTGGCCACATCTTCAGCCTGTAATACAGGGAGCCTGTGGGACAGTGTCACCCGTGGTGGCTGAAATTCTTTCGTGTCTGGATTCGACATGTCTTGGAACAGCTCGAACAAAGGGCGGACAACATAGTCTCTCAGTGCCGCTCGTCTCCCGGCTGCATCAAGCTGCACATCGAACAGGGCTTTGGGGATTTCTGATGGCGTCGGGAGGCATTCTTCAACGATGTGACGGTATCTCAGTTTATGTTTGGCCGGAATCTCGATTGTAGGCCATACATTATCTTCAGAGATTTTTGTGCAGCAGGATACGCAGATGTCGTTGTTCTCGGCCCCAGTCGAATTTGTTGTCATCTCAGCGAATATTGTTGTTTCAGGAGTAATCGAGCCCAGTTGGACTAAGAGAAGGCCCAGATTGAGGATGTAAGGATAGCGGTGTAGCTGAGGTATCCCCTCTGATGTATTCTGCGACTCGAGCTTGCGTTTCATCAAGCCGTCAGATGTAGTCGACTTGATCTTGAGAAACGGTGTCTCGGATTCGGGGTTGCTTGTTTGCAGGAGTTGTATTGTTTCGACGCTCCATTCCACATTCATCCAATCTGAATCATAGTACTGCCAGAATGCTTTCGATATGATGAATGCAAGAAAAATCTTGTGTCTGGCCGACAATTTGCCTTCCTTTAGCGCCGTGAAAAGGAATAACGGTCTTCCTTTCTCCGGGAAGATAGTTGAGAAGACCTCTTCCACACCATGGCAAAAGTGTTGGGTTGCACCGGTCTTAGTGATGTAAATGCGGAAGCACGTTATGTTCCATCCTAAGATTGTACAAAAGTCGTTCAGCACTCCCAATGAGTCTTGACGTTTTGATGTCTCGTTCTCGATGTCAGGGGGGCCGGGAGGGAGATCTTCTCGGGTTCTCTCTTTAGTCCTCCTGCAGCATATTTAGTTGTAGACTGCAGACTCTTTATGTACATCGACTAACCTGGGTAGCTGAAACTGTATAGGTGTCCACCGGTAACTCTCGTCATTCTTGCGAGCAATGACCGAGTCAAAGAAAAAATAGTTGTCGTCTCCCGGAACGTGCGGATTCCCTTCCAGACGCAACGCGCAAAGATACGCCTCTGACAGGCAGACGGGTCTGTCGTTCCTTGCACATGTGCAAGGTAAATAGGCAGTTTTGTAGAAGGTGTCGTGTAACGCTGTAGTGACTGGCTTGGAGTATTCTTCCAGATCGAATCTCTTTGCCCAACGGCGTTTTGAGAGATCTTCGAGCGGTTGCGAGACATGCTGAGACGACGTGTTGTGGAGAGAAAGATAGTCTGCAATGTTTTGGATCGCTGTTTGACTCGATGGACATGCTGGATCTGAAGTCATTTGTCGTGAGAAATTCCGCAGACCTTGAGCTTCGTTGTGGGATGTCCCCTCCCAACCCTAAACTTAGGATATCAGCCTCCGCGAAGATTTTGTCTAGATCTCAGATCAATACTGACCAGAGTTTCAGCGGCCACATGTTTCATCTCAGATATAGCCTCTGACTTGCTCCTCAACTGTTGCAGCCTTGATGAATGTGCTCAAGTTAAAAAAGATTTGTGCTGTTCCCTATGAGGAGGAAAGCCTTGCGCAAACCGCCAGGCTGAGGAATGCATTGCTGCCCTACCTCGGCGATTTCACCTGCGGTAGTGGCTATAAGCTCATCGTATTCCCCGTCGATATCGACCCACTCCCCTTCAGAAGAATCATCGCTCATGGCTGATGTCAAGCTGATGGGATGCGACGAGCATGGCGGGTGTATATATATATAAGACAAAGGCCAGGACGATGATGAGGCTCTAGTGCCCCGCATGTGCGGCTAGTGAGGCTAGTGGGCCCCGCACTTACGGCCCCCACGAGGCGGACCTGAACTTTGAGATGTTCAAGCCGGCAGCCGTCGGCTTGGAATCACGATCTCAAGCCCAACGGAGGGTTCACCACAGGATGACAGAAAGGATTCCTAGGAGAGCAACAAAGGATATCACAGGCGGCCCGTTCCCGATACGTGCGGCTACCCAAGCATGTCGACAAAGACTCCAAGAATGCGCAAGTCAAGCATCCCTCCAGAACGGTCACTGGGCGGAGAATCGCTCCAGCGACTTCAACCTCTGGGATTCCGGAATTGGCGCCTCTGCCAACGAGCTGAACAGTCTCGATAGGCGCCTAGATCGAGACATATCTGCCCAAAAGGTGGTTGTTGGCGCTCTCAGCACTCTTGCTGCATGGGCGACAAAGTGTAGGGAGCTGGCAGAAGAGGTCGAACGACAACCCGCTGGACCACTGGACCATCAAAATGGGAGCAAGTCCTTGTCTCCAGACGAACAAAGCATAGAAATACGCGATGGCATAACATTGGATGAAGCAAAGAATACCGTGGAAAAGTTGCTCGAGATTCTTGTTAACCTGGAGATTGTGATAAGAAGAGCCGGGACGGCTTCTCGCGTGAGAAGGGCGGACCGAACCTTCCACAAGCGAAAGCATCACTACACGGAGCTTTCTACACATCTTGAATTCATTCTGCGAGTCTCTGAGGCTCCCCGACGGGAGCATGCCTTGATGACCCAGAGCCCTGCGCCAGTTGAAGCCGACGAGATTGATGTCACCTCCACTGTTGAACAATTAGAGGGAGAGAAAGCCCCTCTGCGTCCTGAACAGCAAATACTCCTCCTCGCCAATATCAAACGCACTGACCGATTCCTGTTCTACAAAGGTCGGCAAGAGCAATTGCGATCCGAACAAGTGCAAAAGCCTTCCTATCCTCAGGCTGAACGTGTTCAGGTCAGATCGTCATCGTCACCCGCCCGGCCGTCGAATCCCCCAACTAGAAGCGAGAAGCAACTCGAGAACTCATTAGAAACTTTCACGGACGAACAAGCGATGCCAGATCGATCCCAGCATTCTACCGGCACCACTAACCAGGCATCAGATTACGTAGCCACAAAATCCCTGGAGAAAGACATGCGGTTGACATCTCCCGGTGTCGCCGCAACGAAAATCGCCATTCGTGCCGATTACCCTAAACCTCCGAAAGATAAGACCAAATGCCCTTACTGTTTGATACCTTTGAGAGGCGAAGCTGACGATCTCAGTCAGTGGAGGTAGGTCCCTTGTACCATATTATAGACAAACAGTTCAGCTGATGATGCAGGAAACATCTCTCCGAAGACCTTCAGCCCTATACATGCTACGTACCGAATTGTCCCCAGAACCATCCTTTCTTCAATACATTTGGCGCGTGGAAAATGCATGTTCTCTCAAAGGACCACCAGCAGCCCGTTGGATGGACCTGCCTATTTTGTCCCTTTTCCTCAAATCCCGGCGAAGATCGCACCTTCCTCGACCACGTCCAGAGTAGTCATTCCGACGCCGTGACAAAGGAATCCTTGACAGGTTTTGTCCATATGTGTCGTCGGAATGCGACGCCGACACTGGATAGATGTCCCGTATGCTCCATATGCGACAAGGATTGGCAGTTGCAAAAGGACAGAGATGTGCAGTTTGAGCCTCAGACAAAGTCCTTTTTGGAACATCTCGGGCAATGCATTCACGGCTTTGCTTTGAGAAGCTTGCCTGAGACCGAACCGGGTAAGCCTGAAGACGAATCTGGCCAGAATCAGACCGACGTTTCAGCAATCGAGGACCGATCGTGGCCGTCGGGCTATCTGCATGTTTCACATCACACAGATGCCGGTCTTGCAGATTCAGATCTTCTGGAAATGGTTCCAGCGCTCAGACGCCATGACCTGGTTGATAACTCTACGAGAACTCAAGCCTGGGTTGTTGACAATGCCAACAGAATTCAGTCGAGCAACACGAGTGACCCATATTCTGCAGATGTCCCTTCACTCAGCAACCAGGATAACTATGCAGAGACGAAGAACCTACATCGAGACGCATTGCAGTTTCCTGAGGCGTTGCCGGACGAAAGTCATTCCTTAAGGCTGAATGGGCCTTTCTTACCCCACGACTACAGGCTGGCTTGTATTTGTTCCACGGAATTGGAACTAGCCCCGATCCGAGCGTTACTCGACGAGATCCACTTGAAGCTACCCAGGCCGCGCGACCGAAACAGCTATATCTTGGGGAGAATAGGAAGACATAGCGTCGTAATCGCCCTACTCCCTGAAACTGAAAATAACGACGCGGCTGTGGCGATGATGCAACTCATCAAGGATTTCCCATCGGTCCGATTTGGTCTGTCAGTTGGAATTGACGCTGGTGTGCCGAATCTCCCCAATGTCGATGTTCGACTGGGCGACGTTGTGGTCAGCATGCCGTCCAAGACACCGGGAAGCGTGATACATTATGACCTAGGAACGAAGACAGTATGGATTCCAGGGGACGGGTAGACTAGACGAGCCCCCGCTGCTTTTGCGCGCTGCAGTGTTCCACCTGATGGCTGACCACCAACAGAAAGACAGTAAAGTGCCCGTCTACCTATTGCAAATGCTGAAAAAATATCCCAAATTAAAGGATAAATACATACATCCTGGTGCGGAAAGTGACCAGTTGTTCGAGTCATCCTATGATCACCACGGAGGCGAGGACTGTCTCGACTGCGACTCTTCACGCGCTGTGAAGCGGTCTGCACGACCCAGCACCGATCCGGTCGTTCACTACGGTACCATCGCTTCGGTAAACCGCGTGCTCAAAAACGCGGTCGAACGGGATATGTTAGAGATGACCAATCCGAGCATTGTTTGTGTTGAGACGGAGGTCGCTGGATTGATGGACTCCTTTCCCTGCTTGGCCATTCGAGGCATTTGTGATTATGCAGACTCACACAAGAACAAGAGGTGGATGCCGTATGCCGCAGCCACCGCGGCCGCCTACATGAAAGAGCTGCTATATATGTTATCGCCTCGAGAAGTAAGCAGCACAAGTCCTGCTCTGGAGGGGACGGAAGTTTCTCGTAAGTTAACTACCGTTCGATACGTGGAGATGTTGGAAGTCGGGATGAAAATCAAGAAACAGTACAGCAATGTGAACATGTTCATGATGATGAGCTGCTTTCATCCTTGTATCCTCCATGGGGTTCCTGTCTTGTCGCTTATCCAACAATCCATGACTAACAGGCATCTAGAACATCCCTCAGCATCCTATCCTGTCCATTGGACCATTACTCGTCCAGCCAGCACGTTATTTACTGGTTGAGAAGAGATTCTGGCCGAGCTCGAAGTCATTGTCCGCGAGGCTGTAGAGGATCTCTCGCCTTCCCGGCAATGTAGAATTGTGATCTCCGGTATAGATGGCCAGGGTAAAAGCGAGATATGCCTGCAGCTCGCCCGCTGCACTCGTCAATTGTGAGTCCAACGTCTCGTGCTCCTTGAAATCTTGGTCACTAAGTCCCATAGATTCTGGGGCGTATTCTGGGTCGATGTCAGAACCACTGCTTTGGCGGAAAACGGTTTCTTAAGTATTGCGAGCCGACTTGACATCACAGTGAAGACTTGGAGAGATACCCCTCGCGGCCTTGCCGGTTTGAACGAGCCATGGTTATTGGTGATGGCCAACGCCGATGATCCTGATGTCGATTACGAACAATACTTTCCCTCGGGCCCACTCGGTGTGGTGTTACTAACGTCCCGGTTTCCCGAAAACCCACGTTATGCTACCAGCAAATTTATCAATCTAGAGAGTTTACTGATGACTGAAGCTCAAGAACTGCTGCTCCGTGCGGCTCGAATACCCAGTGATCGACATCAACTATTCCAGGCTGAAGCCAACCTCGTAGCCTCTCTACTCGAGTCACACCCTCTCGCCCTCATTCAAGCAGGAGCCTGTGTGTCTCAAGGTTACTGTGCGTTGAAGGATTACCCAATAGTGTATCAAGAACATCGATTGACGACAGCTCGGCTATCCCGGAGTGGGTTTCCATACGAGCACGTCTATACGACCTTTGAAGTCTCGGCTGGAGTCCTCCAGTCGATGAACACTGAATCGGCTAGTGATGCTTTAGAACTGTTAAGTGTCTTGGGCAGACTGGCATCCACGCCACTGCCGCTGCTGCTCCTCGAAGCTGGATGGAAAGGAGCACAAACGATATTGTCGGATGATAGAGATGACGATGATGAACAAGATTTGAATCGCCTATCACCGTGGCATGTCTCTCATCTGCCCGCACTCATTTCACCCGATAGTCCTAACTGGGACTCGTTTCGGCTTACTGAGGCCCTCAATCTCCTCCGGGCTTTCTCTCACATCACGACAGACACTTATGACAGTGGGAGAATAAATGTGTCCATGCATCCATTGATCCATGTCTGCGTGCAGTTATGGCTCGATCGGGGGCGAAAATATGCATCGCGGATACGCGCGGGATGTTTAGTGGCTATATCCCTTCAGGACACGCGCTTATGGTCGCAACACCAGTGGCAACTCCAGCCTCACATGCACGCATTGGTATCGCGGAGCCCCAGGACAAAGTTTTTATCCGGTCCTTCTCTCATGATTGTTCGTATACTGCTGAAATGTGCGAATGAGATGATTCGAACGGGGGATGATAAGCGAGTATTTAACTTCATGGAACTGCTGATGACTGGGCTTGGCTTTGATCGGAGGTGTGTTGACCGACAGTGGCTGAAGATATACGAAGTCTACGGGCAGAGCCTCCTCAACTTAGGCGAAGTCAAAGAGGCAGTGCCACTGTTGGAGGAGCTAGTCATGACACGAGAGCAGACACTACCAGAGGATCATCCTGATCGACTCACGGCCCAACATGACCTAGAAAGAGCATATCACGCAAACCGACAAGTTAGGGAGGCAGTGTCGCTGTTGGAGCAGGTGGTTGAGATTCAAGAGCAGACACTACCAGAGGATCATCCTGATAGACTCATGGCCCAACATGACCTAGCAAGAGCGTATCACGCAAACCGACAAGTCAGGGAGGCAGTGTCGCTGTCGGAGCAGGTGGTTGAGATTGAAGAGAAGACACTAACGGAGGACAATCCTCATCGACTGGCGGCTCAGCACAACCTTGCAAGAGCATATCACGCAAACGGACAAGACAAGAAGGCAGTGCCGCTATTGGAGCAGGTGGTCATGCTACAACGGCGGACACTGGCGGAGGATCATCCTGATCGAGTAGCATCGGAGCTCCTGCTTTCTATCTTTTACTGGGATCTGGGAGATCGACAAGCCGCGATACACACGGCGCGTCGAGTGGTTGAGGTTCGACGGCGGACCTTGGACGCAAACCACCCAGATCGGAAGAACGGTGAAGCCTGGCTTGACTATTTCGAATCTGAGACGGCACAAGGATCTTGGACGCATAACGAAGCATAGACTACTTCATGTTTACGGTAGGAAGCTGTTGATTCTATGAGAAGAGCGATCACCATAACATTGTCGTTTACACGAATGGTTCACAAGCTGTATCAATGTCAGTGCCACAAGTGGCAGACCGCAGCTACGACTCCTGACCATCGACCCTCTGGCGAAAGTCCAATATCTCCCTCGTCAACGCCTCGCCCTGCTCCAGCGCCATCATATGCACCCCGGGGTCGACCTCCCTGTACACGACCAGACCTCCATCACCGGCCCCCTTCTCACACGCCTCCTTGAGCCTGGTCATCCACTTAGGCCCCGTGCTCAGATCCTGCACGCCGCAGACCAGGAGGACGGGACACCGGACGCCGCCGGCGCGCAGGCTGTCCAGGGTGTCCAGCCCGCTCATGCAGCGCCAGGCGTCACCCCAGTCCGCGACCGAGATCCTCTCGACGCACGAGCGCGCGTAGCGCACCCCCCACTCGTTGCGCGCGATGGCCTCGGGGGTGAACCACCGCGTCAGCGTCTGCGGGAGGAGGGGCGTCACGGCTCCGGCCTCTTCGGCGAGCGTGGCCCGCGTGATCCACGATGGCTGCGCCTCGCCCGCTGTGGTGATCAGGCCTATCGACCGCGTGCTCTGCGGGTAGTTGAGCGCAAAGTACTGCGCCACGGCCCCGCCGTAGGACTGCCCGTAGACGTCCGCCCGGGGGATGTGCAGTCTCTCGAGGATACTGTGCAGGTCGGCCGCGAGCTGCGTGAGAGACTGCGCGGAGGGGGCGTTGGCCGCGTATCCGTGCCCGCGCATATCGTAGGAGATGACACGCAACTGACGGTTGTCGCCCGCCCGGCTCGCGGCAAGGCTGGCAAAGACAGCATCCCACATCCTCCGATCCAGGCCCAAGGCGTGGATGAGCACGATGGGCACGACACCCGTGTTCTGCGGATCCGAGTCGCGCACCACCGTCTTGTGGCTTCCGCCTTGCTCTGCTGCCCCTCCACCGACCAGAACCCCCTCCTCCAGATGATGCAGCCTGCCACGGAGCGACTTGAGCGCGCCCTCGACACGGGCCCGCACCGCCACGGCCCTGGCCGCCCCGACGCTGGCGCTGGACTGGAAGACGACGTTCTGGATCTCGGACTCGGTCGCCCCGTAGTGCAGCGCCGTCGCGATGTACTCTTCCAGCGCGATTTCGGGGCCGGCGACGGGCGCGTCGTGCGAGATGGCCGCCATGATCCCCAGCAGGGCGCACTCGCGGTAGTTGAGCGACGAGGTCGAGACGAGCTCGAGGAACGACGCCGTTGGTTGGAATGATGACGGTGCTGCCATTCTGTTTCTTTTCCCCTTACCCCTGGTTGATATTTGTTTGTAGAGCCTTGCCGTGGCAACTAGAGAGCCTGAGTGGTTAGATAGGGAAACCGGGCCTTTGAGACGAAAAGACTGGGATTTAGCCAGACACGAATGATAGAGCGGGAGGGTGACGAAGGAAGTAGATATCCCATACCACAGAGCAAAGCAAGCAATTGAAATGCTGGTGGTGGTTCGTTGTGGTAGTGCTCACCCTCGCCGTCCCCTCGGAAAAGCCAACGGAACCGGGACTCGAAACCGAAGTCGAAATTGACCTTGCCCCCCTTTCCTAATGTAGACCTTGCAAATTTCTGTTCAGGGGAGAAATGTAAAAAAAGGTCTCCAGTGTGCTGCGCGGTAGGAAAGTCGGCTTATTCAGCTCCACCGTCTCACGTATTCCGAGGCCGAGTCCTCGTTCCTTGAGCATGTGCCGGGATTCATTTGCTTTCTATGAGAACTCAGTGCTCATAGGGAGAGCCGGAGTCGGAGGTTTGGAGCAGCTAGGGAGTTGGAGAAAAGCCTCCTGTTACTCTGCGCGGAGTTTGCCCGCCATGGATACGGGACGTATTACCCCAACGCAAGGCTGACAAGGCTGGCGAGGCTGTAGACAATGGTCGTCTGGTCCCAGTCCAGACATCTGGCCCTTTTACAGCACCAGGACGATAAATCTGAGAAAGGTCCTATGGTACCTCAAGAATCTTCAGAGCAAGTTCGTGTCAAGTGGGATCAGGATCGCCTGCTTCCAACGGCCTCAGCGTCTGATACTCGCCGTGCAATTCCCGCAGGAGCGTTGGCAGAGTCTCCTCGAGCGCCATGTTGATGAGCCACTGGAACGTCATGGGGTCGCCCCCGAACAGCGGCCCGCCCAATCTCTCCGAGAGTCGCAGGGGAAGCCGGTTGCCCAGGAAGGCCGTGTAACCCTGGATGGTCTGGACCATCTCATCGGACCGTGCACAGGTCACGTATGGATCGTCCGGGCGCTCCGCCCCGGGGAACAGGATCTCGAAGATGCCGAACCACGCAGTGGCCGGGGTCGCGCCCGTTTTCCGGCGTTTCACCGCTCGATATTGGTCGGACGTCATCTTCTCCTCAAACGGGCAGTCTCGCAATGTGCACGACGGCCGCGCGCGGGAGTGTGCGTCGAACATATCGGCCGTCTCAAAGGCCATGTAGCATGACGGGCAGTAGTGGTCGGGTCGGCGATGGACCCGATATAAGTGCTGTTTGAGGCGAGGGATGCTCGTGAGGCACACGCTTCCGCATCGACGGTACGCCTTCTCGCTGAGGTTCTGATTCCTCTCCGAGAATCTGTCCGGATCATGCTTGGTGTATGGACAAGCCAGAAGGACCTCGGCCGCGGTGGCCGGGTCTGCTTTCTCGATCCGCGGTCTCTTGGGTCGTCTCATGCCGTCTTCGTCCTCGCCTTCGCTTTCGTGGAGGAGACCGTCGCGGGGCGGAGAGCCGGCGGTGGCATCGCTTCCACCATTCGTCTTCGAGCCGGAGGAAGAATCTTGGGAGCTTTGTGGAGTGCCTTGCCTAAGCCCGCCCTGGTGTGTCACAAACTCTCTCACCAGTTCCACTCCCACTTCCAGCACCAGACCATCGATGTTTTCGATGTTTTCTCCGAAAGACGGCGCAAAGGCCGGCGGCGAGTCCGAATTGAGCACAAAGGATTCCTCTCCCGACGAGACGATCCGGGACGAGGCTGGACTGTCACTCGTAAAAGGGACGTATCCATCGCCCGAGTCGGACGGTGGGAAGAAGTCAACAAGCGCCGCCGACCTGGAGTATTCATCGAGTTGTCCTTCGAAGAAATCCTCCGAATCGTGTTGGAAGTCACCTCGGCCCATAGTCAGCGCACTCGGGTCAGAGTTGGCTGTTGGACCTCCTGGGTCTGGCGTGTGCTTGAGTCCACCCGTGGCTGGTGTGCTCGTGCAGCCCGTGGTGAAATGGGAACCTTGCAATGATTGATGTTGAGTGGCATTTTCTTCTCCGCTTTGCTCCTTTCCTGCTAGGGTCGAGTCGTCGGCCAAGCCGGGGATGAGCATGCCAGACGAGTCTTCTCCAAAGGACATGTGGTCGAGGCTGTCGGCTCTCTCGAGGAAGGAGAACCACGTATGAGGGTCGTCGTCGTCCGGCTCCGCGGCGGCGTGCTGGGCGCCGTCGGGGGAGGATTCGCGATGAGGCCCGGCTCGGGTTGACTCTCTGTCCCCTTTGTCCGCGACGCCATTTTGCCGTGGCTGGTCCCCGTCTCCTTCCTCGGGCGGACTCTGCCCTTTGGACTCGGGGTCAATCGGTCGCAACGATATCGCATCCGGGGCTTCATGGCAGCTCTTTTCATGCCGTTTCAGATTACTCCTCACGCTGAAATATTGTCCACACCCTTCATGATTGCATTTGTAAGGTTTCTCGCCCGTGTGCGAGTACATGTGGATTTTCAGAGAACTCGGCCTGGAGAAGGATCTGTGGCATCTGGGACAGGGGTACTGTGCTTGAGCGTCAAGAGATGAGGAGGGGTCGGGGAGAGCATAATGGGAGGGAGGAGAATAGTGATGATGCTGCCATGTCGGTACCGATAGTGGGTCAATTGGGTGTGGGATTATATCAAAGCTGGAGAGATGGAAGCCTGTGGGCGGTGTTCTTTGTCCAAACTCGGGCGGGAGAACACTGGCCGGTGACGAGGCCTTAACGGGCCCAGAGGTCGCCCCGGCGGGATGCTTGGAAGACGAGCCGGAGCCAGAATTTGAGGGAACAGGATATGTAGGATATGTAGGATATGTAGGATATGTTCCAGGCCCCCAGGAATCCCCTAGTAGGCTTGCTAGTACTGGCAAACCTCCAGCGAGGGGTGGATCGGAAAACTGTTCACCAGGGCCGCCATCCGGCTGTCGAATCTCCCTCGGCATTGTCGTCCCTCAAAATAAGAAGGATCTATTCCCTCGTCCGGAAAGGGCTTGCTAAGAGTCCAAATAAATCGTGACGGCGAGAGAGGCCAGGCGGTCTCTCAGACTCGAAAAGACTGGCAACGGAGTCGCGGCGCCATGCCCCAAGCGTTTTATATACGATATCCGTTCGGCGGGCGCAGTTTAAAGAAGCAGACATTGCGAGTTCGAGAGGTCATTTAGGAGAAAGGATGTTGCTTCATATAGCTCGGGATCATCAAACACACAGGTGTGAGTGCGCAACACAGCCACTTAGTACATTTACACCGCTATTGGCCGCAGACTTGCATGTGGAGATTGCTAAAGAGGAGCTATCCGCGCTGTTGGGGGTTAGCGCCTTGGCACTCGCTCCGCAAATCGGTCGCAGGCAGACACACTCCTCCCATGGCTACTCGATACATACCCTTTCATCCTTGCCGCATAATTGCAAGTAAGATCGATCTGCACAAGGGGAACAGTCCAACTTTACCCTAAACATCCAAGCTCTCCAGATCTGCCAGCCCACCGTCATCATCGGTAAGCCCCCTCAATTTATCCCTGACATGCTGCGTGGCCGCATCCGCCTCGCCGCGGAGCATGCACGACGCGTCCAGCGCCTGCCTGAGCCAGTAGACGGCGTCGGCGCGGTCGCCGAGGCACAGGCCCAGCTCGGCCATGTCCTCCATGGCGTACGCGGCGCGCGTGTCCGGGAAGTGCACGCCCTGGATGGTCTGGTAGTTCTGTATGACGGAGGAGCACAGGCCGCGTGCGACGGCGTGCTGGCCCAGGTCCATGTGCACGTGCACCAGCTCCGTGAGGGCCGTGCACAGGTCCGTCATGACCACGCCCGCGGGGCGGCGGTGGTAGATGTCGACGCTGGAGCGTGACGAAGACGACGACAACGAGGAGGTCAGCGCCTGCTCCGTGACGTTGACGAGGGTCTCGCCCTGGCGTTTGGCCGCGTCGAGCCGCTTGGCCCGCCGCAGCAGGCTGATCAGCGAGCGGTGCACGGCGAACGTGGCGCCGTGGTCGCGGCCCAGCGTCTGCGTGCACAGCGCCAGCGTCAGGTTCGACGCCGCCTCCGACGCCTCGCCCAGCGCGCCGTCCCGTGCGATCTCGCGGCAGATGACAGCCAGGGGGTGCTGCCGGGATTTCAGCTTGATCGCCGCCATGCTCGACAGGTACCGCAGCAGCGTGCTCCGCACCTGCGGGTAGACTCTCATGTTGATGGGCGAGAGCACCGTGAAGACACTATTCAGGAACAAGACCGGTGTCTGGGCGAAGACGTCTCCCGCCAGCACACATGCTTCGTTCAGGAGAGGCCATGCCAAGTTCGGGAATTGCTTCTTGAGGAAGTAGATGCCGGACTTGACGTTGGACCAAAAGACCGTCGTGTTGTCCACCACATGGCTGCCGCTGTTGAATGAATCTGTGACGGAGCTGCCCATGACATCAAGGTAATACGACCGTGTTTGATGCAGGAGGAGTTCCATGTTGAGATTGTCTTTGGGCGGGAATATCGGCGGGCTCGGGGGTGGTGGTTCGACATGCAACTCGTCACGCTGGATGATCTCAAACGTCTCCATATCGTCGTCCAATCCCGACGACGAGGGCGTAAGTAAGCTGGAAGTCGTGTTCCCCGACTCCACGGGCGTCGCACACGACGGCTCTGGGGCTCTCGAACACACGCGAACCATGTCGTCGTCCCGCACAGGATTTGACGCAGAGGAGGAATCGGAAGTGCCCTCGTCGTCGGTGGTACGAGTCGGCGGCAGCCTCTGGTTCTGTCGGACAGCCTTGCCACGCTTCGGGTCTCGAATGTGTCGAAGCACGCGGTGCAGCTTGACCGGCCGGCCCTTGAAGGTGACCTCGGAGACGGGTCGGCTCTGGAGGTGCGCCTGGGCGATGCGGGAGGCCAGCAATTCCTTCTCCTCGGCGCGGTAGTTCTTGCGGATGTTCCACTGGTTGAGTCTGGTGTTGTACATGCGCTTGCTGGGAGGGGAAGGGTGATTGTGTCAGCTTTGAAGCCCTCCAACTGAAGAGATGGGACACATATATAGACACAGATCTATATGCCAAGCTTGCCCGCGCCAGGAGGACACTCACGTAGCCTTGAAATTATACTCGGTCTCCATAATGCGCTGGACCTCCTTGAGGGGCAGCTCGCGATCGCGGTACAAATGCGTGATCACGCCGCGGTGCTCATTCCACTCCTGCGGCGTCCGCGGCACAGTTGCCCGGGGATTATGCACGACAGATGGAGTGGCAGAGGCAAGGAGAGGCAGCGTCGCCGACCTGCCCAAGCTGCAGTCCGCCGAGACGGCGGCGAGCGAGTCGGCCGAGGAATACGGCATGGTTCGGTGGGGCGTGGGAACTCTAAGAGCCAGCATGAGTCGCGAAGGAGAACTGAGAAGAGCGGCGATCTGGATTAGTATGAATGAGAGGGCAGAAGGATCAACGGGACTGCTGGACACCGTTTACGTGAAGGGGGGAAGGATTTCGTTGATGGAAGAAGCTGGAGATCAAGATTTAGCAAGACAGTTCTTATGACAGCGGCTAGCCCATCTTCATTGTGGCGATAGGGCGGCTTTGATTCAATAGAGATGTGTGTAGCTTGACGGCATCGGGCTTGAATGTGGTGAGGCTTGTCGCTGTTGTTCTTCAGGATGAGGCTGTGCCTGGTGCTTGTGAGTGGCGGAGCGACGAAGCTACAAAATGCCCGTGCATTAGCACACATGAATAGACCAATCAAACAGGCAGTCAGGTCGCTTCAAGACAGACTCGTACAGCCCGTAACATCTCAGCCAGTGATGCTGCCAACACATCGTCCGACCACATGATCCTGCAGCCATGCATCTGCTTTGGTTCCTGAAGATGGGTTGAGGCCCCTTACAAGGCTTGCGCAAAAGTACCGCTTCTCCCAGGATATTGTCATTCATTAGACTCCAAATCCCTCGAGTCCTTTAGGTCATTCTCCTTACTAGCGTACAAGATATTACATACAACTGTGGCCTCCTTCGTTTCTCATCTGGCGTGTGCAAATGTCGGACTGGAACCCATCATCTCTTGTCCCATATCAACATCGTCCTGATTTCTGTAGCTAACAACTCGCTTCTTCCCGCCCATGCTCATCATAATATCTGCTCTCGTGTCGTGGGAGCCAAGTACTCGGTGATTGTGTTTGGACAGTGCGAGTGCGGGTGTTGTTCTATCGGGACGACCGGCTCGGGGGCCGAAGAGATTGGCTCTGGTCTCCTCCCAGAGTGTTTGGCACGCAGGCAAGCTGGTAACAACGTAGATGATGGTGTTCCAAAATCCCTGCAGAGGAAGAACCAACCCCGAGGCAAAGTCGAGCCCGAAGACAGAGTCATCTGGCCGGACCAATGTGTACACGCGGTTGATGGTAGAGGGAACCCTAAAGTTCATGGTCAGCTCATGTGGTATGCCGCTCCTGGAACAAACACGACATACCATGTGCAGAGGAGAGCAAGGAAGAACAACATGGCCGTCTTGCAGTAACTCATAGTTGCCTTGTTCGCGTCCAGTGTCCTGATCGGTGGTCTCTCTACAACCACATTGGTATTCGTTTGGGGAAAAGCCGTTTCCTGGATGGAAGGAAACCGTGCGTGGTTTGCATTGGTAGGCGACGCATCCTCATGGTAGGTACTCCGCGGCGAGCTCAGATGTCGCTGCTGCTTCGGTTCGGGTGAATGGGGAACTTGACTGCTGATGGTGACTTCGTAGGTTTTTGGAGACACAGGAGAGGTCGGCAGTTGATTCATCGCATAGCCATTGGACGGAATACCGACCATGCCCTCACTCTGATTCAAGGACAGGAGTTGCTTGCGCCATCGAAAGACCACCACGCCTACCTTGACGTATATAAACATGGTCACGAGAATGATCAGCCAAACCGGGCCGTAAAAGGTGGCAATTCGGAGCGCGTTCCATTCCGTCGAGACCCAGCACCAGAGCTACCAGAAGAAGTCAGCAGGTACAACCACCGCCGTGGGAAGGGCACACATACCACCGCGTCTCCATACACTTTGCCCTTGTCGCCGGAACTGACAAACAGAAACACAAACGCTGGAATGAAAGGAACGCCATAGCACGCTCCCAGGTACCTCCACTCGAGGCTTCGAAGTTGCGATGCATCGTACTGTCGAAAGAAGGAGAGGTAGACATTGCACGCCATGGCAAAGGTCCACAGGGCATCAGCAGGCAGGAACCTATCCTACAATGAGTAAGAGCGCCAAAATGATCCAGCAACTATCCTCACCAGTGAATCAAAAAGCCCTGGAACTGACACAATGGGGATGTTAACCCCAACTTGATGCCGGATCTCGCGATCAGAGTCGCCACGTTGGCAAACAGATTCCCCCATGCTGCATAGAACACCAGCCGGTTGATGGGTTTCCGAAACTTGCTGTCTGAAAGAAAGGTTGCAATGATGAATGCGGCGCCAAGAACAGAAAACACCGAGGTCACTCTCTCAGTCGTCACCAAGGCATGGTCTTGTGAGGCTGTGATCGCCATGTTGACAGCGGTATGATGGCTGCAACCAGACAAGCATGCCGAACAAGCCCAAGAGCGACGATGCTTAGGAGTTTGGGGGTTTGCGGGGGAAGCGGCCTGCTTTTGTGTTTGCCAGACTTGTATATGGCAACGTCAAAGTAACGTCTGCATTCCAGTGAACACTTGCGCCCTCGTTCACTCTTTGCCACGAGAGTGGCCAAGGGGGGTTGCAGCTTCACCCGTCCCCACCAAACACTGGGGTCAGAAATTTTCGAGAAGCAAAAGGCCCTCTCTCCCGCGGCCAGTCGTTCGATTCGTTGACATGTGAGAGAAGACAGACGACTATGCCGGGGTCGATCTGGGGCATGAGACGGTGGTCGACGTTGAAACGGCTAGAACACATCGGGGATGCACCTTCCGTATGTACAGCGGTGGATCTAGCAGCAAACTCCACCGGTGGAGCAGAAGGAGCAGAAAGAGCTGCCACCATGGTGCTAGTCCTGCGATCGTCAAAGGTAATTGATCAACGTTGCAGACAAGGCGCAATGGTACGAGCCGGGGATCTGGGCGTCTTTCTAGTGGTGGTGGCATTGGTGGGAGCAGGGGGTGGATGTATCAACAGGAATTCCAAACCCCGATGCACCGCAGAAATCCCAGTTCGCCTCAACAAGCCGTGCTCATAACCCTGGAGAAGATAATGTGGGATGGTCCAGTGGGAATATGAGAGTCGGACAATTACCCCAATCGTATTGTCTGATCGACGCTGCGTTGTTGTCCTCGCCCGGAAGAGGCGGGCTGGGGTATCTATTGACAATAGTGAGATGGGCCATACTCCAGCCATATGCTAGCAGACCTAACGAGTAGACTCCGAGGAAGCCGAGAACGGCCGTGGGAGATGAAGAGGAAACCCTTCGTTTCAACCCCGCCAGTCGAGGCACCCGGCCTGATTCGCACGGTCCGCACCGCACTGAAAATGTCTGTATCAGAAGTAAATTGGGTTTCTCGTGTTCGAAAAACGCTTTCGAGAAGACGGCTGCTCGGCAAGTCTTGGGAGAGGGCGAGACTCGAGACGGTTGTGCCTAGACACGAAGCTCGGCGGGGTCACCCTTTTCCCCAGATTGAGGGAAAGTTCGTGAACGGTCGGCGGAAAGGAAGCTACTGCAGGGACAAACTGCCAGGGACGAAGCCTCATCCAACCGGGCAGCCGAACACACAACATTCGAGTCGCGTGATAGATACCAGGATGTGGGAGCAAGGTACTCGTATTGCGCAGAACCAAGACTAAGAAGAAACTGCGCCATCTCGTTTTGTCATATTCGACTAGTCGTAGAGGATGGCTGGCCGAATTGTGGGAGTGAAATACCGTGCTATAGCAGCAATCTCTGGAAGGATGAGTTTGAGTTACGGTCTCGCTGGCTGGCTGACTGGATTCGCGCTGATTGCACTGGTTTACGTGGCGTCATATTAGGCTCCTCCATCTGGAGGTGGTGGATGGCGATGAAGGATATCTCAAAAGCCACAATGACGCCTGAGAGGAGACAGTTTGGCACGGCCTGACTAGTCCAGCTGGGAGACCGGTTATTGAAACGCTCGGTTGTCGATAGCCATGTCAAGGATAACCATGAACTTGTCTAATGACCCGTATCCAGGGCCGTCATGAACCAGACACCTTCGAGATCTGTCAAAGACCCAAGGTACGCGACTCTCCGACACGAGAGGGCAGGCGCAGTAACCATTTGGGGGGCTTGTTTGACACTTTTCCACGGCGAACATGAAGCCGGGCGCAGGGCCTGAGGTATGGTGCTGTTTCGAGTCATTTGTTACCAGTCACACTGAAGCTTATCAGCGCAGGAGGTTGACTGTAGCCAAGCGGACGAGTCGGGTGAGAGGAGAAGAGGGTAACAGCTCGAGTTCGGTATGGGCAGCCAAGCATCGAGGAGCGTTCAAGCTCTTTCTCGCCCCCCTGACCTCTCCTTCGCTCGTGTCTGAAATAGGGATGGCTGAACGAGGAACGGGTGCCCGTACCGAGTACCTCGTACAGTCCGGGGGGTTCTGCATGGGGTATCTGCAAGGGCGTCAGTGTCCACCTCATGATGACTTGAAGTCGTGGGTGGGATTTGGTTTTGGCACCCAAAATCTGACGGTGGGGATTTGGACCAAAGTGACGTTGTCGTTGATCCCGACGATCTTTCCCCAGAGGCCATTGCATTGCCCTACTGTAGCTGTCAGGGGAGGGAAGACAGCACCCGTCCTGTCGGGTACGTGGTCCACAGATTGTTACCCCGGTCAATGGAGACCGAGACCGCAAGGGGGGGGGGAGTTGCAGTAGTATTAGTGGGTGGCCAGAAAGGTCGAAGAAATTCGGCTAAAGAGGGAGAAGAAAAATGGGCATCTCTCAAAGGGGATGTTGCCCCGAGGCTGCCACCACGAGCCACACTCACCCTTCTGTCCTTTCGCTTTGATTGTTTCTCGTATTCTTTCATCTCCTCGGGAACACCGAGGGGACTCATATGTTACTGTCAACTGCGAAGTTTTGGAAGGGGCTGGTTGATGGATTGATTTGTACCAAGTTTCTCCGTACCGGTTGGGTGGCCATCTTAGTATTATGCGAGTCGAAATAGCCTAAAGAACCATTGACCCTAATGTCCGCAGACCTCGCTGCGCCTTAATGCACGTTAAATCATCCATCGCCCTGTAATAGAATTATGGGCGTCCGGCTTACGAGGACGTCGATCGCAACAAGGTCTACGCTACAAGTTGAGATGATTGTTGCTGTGAGCCAGGAACACACGCAGTGCACGATCGCCTGGATGCCGCCACTGGGTCCTGTCTGCCTCACAAGGACCAGGGCACAAATGAACTGTGTCCCATCCTGCTGCGCACTGGAATCACTTTCTCCTCTTTTCATCCATGCCCCATTCCAAATTGCCTTCTCACAGTATCCGGCATGATGAATCTGGCCGGACAATGCCCATTTAGGATGATAACTGCCCCCACGGTGACAGCCCTGTCCAGAGTAGAAAATGAGATCTGCACTGATCAGCAGGAACATACTTACCTAGGCAGGTGTTGAGGGACATGGCGAAGATCGCTGAACGAAAACCAATCAGCAATCAATGGGTCAGTCGAGAAAAGGAAAGCCCTCCTAAAGAGAGAGGTATCGCAGTCTGCAAGGTGTGAGAGTTTCATTGCTATGCCTTCCCTCAACGTAAGACAAATGATTGCTGTGGAACAACTCGAATTTCATCATTGAACAACTCCGTTAAGAGCGCCGTCGCTCAATCCCTAGGCCATGACACCAACACCATGTAGGGGCAAGCATGCAGTTGCCCGCTTGTACAGACAAATGGCCCCCAACGACTAGAGAGACGTCATAACCGTCATTCATCTCTTCCCTGCATCATGCTTTGTGTGGTACCTGGGCATTTTCTCATAAGCATTGGGACTGGGCTTCCTTCTCCCCTTGCCCTTCCCATGGTCGCACCCGTCATCATGGTCGTGGTCATTAGGACGGCCGTGCCGGTGGTCATGTTTCCTCCCTCTCCGGTTGCCGCTCATCCTCGCGCCGCCGTCATCGGGACTGTCGCTGCCGCCTGCATCGCTGTCACTATCGCTCGAGGAATCACTCGAGCTATCATCTTCACTGGAGCTCTCGCCAAACTCCCGCGGTTTGTGGTATATGCAGCACACTTTGCTTGATTTTCTGCCCAGCCCCTCGTTGTCCACCACGTCTTCTGCCCACGTGATCTGTCTTCGGCGGCCTCGGGTGGTGTTTGTGCTGGACCCGGCCGCGGCATCATGGGCACCACGGAGACGGAGGATGAGTGGTTCTGGCGAAGCTGATCGGGATGAGGCTGAATCGACGGGGGTGACGGTTTGGGTCGCTGAGCCCGAAGTGGCGCGGCGCGAAGGCGAAGCAGCGTGTAAGGCCGGTGCTAGATGTCTAGCACCAGTCGGCCTGGATGGATTGTGGGACGGGCTCATGGCTGGTGGTGGAATCGACGGGGCGGCAGATGAGGACATGGTCGACCAAGGGCAAAGGCAAGAAGGCTTCCGGGATACAATGTCCGTCTGTTCTTTGTCTCTATTGAAGTGGATTTCGGTGTCTAGGCCCGTGACGAGGAACTTTAGATGTCGGAGTCCAAAGACCAACGAGCTGTTTAGCAATGTACTTGGTAAGTGGGCTAAAAGGTGTCTCGGGTGTGAAGTGGCGCAGACGCAAACAGAAGCCTCTGGCAGAAGGAAGAGTGGCAACGAGGCTCTGACACAACGAGGGAATGTAAATATAGGCAATGAGATATGGACGCCCCGCACACAAGGGCCAGCACCTCGGCGACGTGAGGTGTTTTGTTTTAATAGTACAGGATGAATGTTTGGGGTGATGTGCAGCGTGCGGATTGGGGACTGCAGACCGTGGACCGTGGACTGCGGGATGGAGGCGGCGGATTATTGATGAAAATAATAATTTAAATGAGCACACGAGACCCTTTGCGAGCTCCAAACATCAAGTGACGTCTCTGTTTTCGTCCCCGCTTTTCTCCCATCCATTCATCGTCGTCTCCATCTCCTGCTGCCGCCGCGCTCGCCTCGCCTCGTTGCGTCCCTTTCTCACGCACTGCTGCTGACCGCCCGCGCGGTACGAGGATGCAGCCAGATGCAGCTCAGCTGCACGACAGCTCCTATCATCACTCCCCATAATACCGAGTACGCCTGACCACATGGTCTCGAACCCAGCAACCGGCGTCCAACCTCATCCGCCCTCCTGCAGAGATCACTTCACGTGTTCCAGAATGAGCATCCGTGCTCCCCCTCACATGATCCTGGAGGAGCTTTAGATGAGCCTGGACCCGAGTGCAGACTGCCATGCTCGCTATGGTGTGAAGAGATTATGAAGAGATCATCCTCCTCTCTACTGCTCTATTCTGTTGCTACAAAGGCCCGTCCGGCATCATTTCAAATCTCCAATGTTCGTATTCGGGTGGGCTGGGCTCTTCTCAGCTCTCATCTAAGCTTCTAGCAGCTCATGCTCTTGAACGGACCGTCTCTGCCCTTCATCCTTGGCCTCCAGCAGCACTCGACTCGGCGGATGCGGTGGTGTTGGTCCCCCTCTCCAATCGCTGGTTGGTGTCCAGGCCAAGTAGAGAGTGCCCAAGAGAAGTCTCGCAAGCAATACTCTAACCGATCGACCGGAGGACCATGCTTTTTGGTATCATAACATAATTCAAGCAAAACAAGATATGCATTTTCTCGTCCATCTCTGCCTGTCCCGACCAGCTCCTCTTCTCCATTGCGGCCGTGTCTTCTAGACAAGCGCCTCAACATTTGTAGAAGACCCATCCGCTCTCGAAATCCTCGTCTGGGGTCGACTTCTCCATCGCATAGTGTTCGACCGAGGGTTCGGCAGCGGCTGGCGGTTCTGCTGTGCGTATCGCAAATTCCGTACGTAACTCTTCCTCTAGTCACAGCTCATCGTCCTGATCCAGATCGGCTGGCTTGATCAAACCACCGACCTTGAGGGCTCGCTCTCTCTCTGCATCCGCCAAAATCTTCTTTTCTTGCTCGCGTTCTTCCGCATACAGTTCCGCATTGTCGCCAGCAAATTCTTTGAGCGAGATCAAAAAGTCGCGCACATGAGTCTTGAATTTCGTGGCGTCTTCATTGAGGGTGAAAAGTCCATTGACAAAGTGCTGGACTTGGATCTCCTTGAGATTGGGAAAAGCGCGCTGCAGCAGATTGGAAGTGAACTCGCTGACAAACTGCTTGTTGGACGTCCCGGGCGCGGCCTGGTCTGGTTGGTACAGCGGCTGCGAAATCTTATTGGTCTCAACGAGCTGGAACATCCGTGCCAGCAACATGCATTGAGATTTGAAGCCGGCCTTGTGGTCCGAATCGGTGAGGACGAAAATCACATCCTGCAGGATGGAGATGTAGAATTGTTGGAAGAAAATACCAGCAGTCTGGGGGTCTGTCTCTGCCATGTTGTTGATCAGCTCCAGACACATGGACAACCCTGTATTCTCGACCTCGCGGTTGTCGTGTTTGCTCGCCCACATGCAAGAGTCAATGACAAATTTAAATTGTCGTCCGTCAAGTTTGAGCAACGCTGGGAAGCAGAACAGATTAATCGCTTGGAGGAGCTTGAAAAATTCGACTCGGAACTCGGGGTATTCATGGAAATCCTTGTTGATCATCTCCAGTGTACATTCGAAGATGCTGTCCATGATTGGGCCAATCTTGTCATCCATGAGGTTCTGCAGGGAGTCAGTAAGATGTCTGGGAGTAAGCATAGAGTCTCTGACCAAATGCCGAGATCTCTTTGGGGCCCAACGTACATGTAGCTTGTGGATAATTGTGGTGGTGACGCTGAGGACTTCGGCGTCCCTGGCGTCTGGAACGTTGCGCTGGTAGTCGAGCAAGATGGCATCGAGCAATGGTGGTACCATGCTATCATTGACCATTTGCAGGTCGTCCGCCTTTTGTACGTAGATGTCGACGAGCTTCAAGATCTCTTTCTTGATGGTCCGCAGGCCTCGGACTTTTGGAGTCTTAGTCTGGACATTGCCTACGGTCCACGTTAGAATCAAACAATAAACAGGTGTCCAGGGAGACTTGCCTCCAGAAGCAACAGCATCGGAAATCAATTGGCTCGAAGCCCGGTACATATTGAGCATGTCATGGTAGATGCGGCCAATCTGGGAGTAGAAGTAACTGCCGATCGACGAGCACGCTGCGACATTGGTCTTCATAATATTTCCCACCACTTTGATGATCTCGGGATCATGGAGGATTGCCGGATTGGCATTCGCTTGCTGAATAACGCTGTCCCAGGCTTGGTTTGGATAAGACATAAGGTCGCTGATCAGTCGGTCTTGAACGCTCTTCTGGCCTTGGGCAGAAATCATGTAGCCACAAGCTTCGTAGAAAGTGTGCACTTGTTGTGGAGTCAAATCACAGGTGATCCTGCGCATATTACGCACAATCTCATCAATGAAAGGTTCCGTTTCGCCCGGCTGGAGAGCTACGAAATGGCGCTTGCATTTGTTGGCAATCTTGATGAACGTGTCGCAAGCCATGTCTTGAACTCCTTCGTGGGTTTCGTGCATAAACTCGAAGAGTTTGTTCACCACCGTCTTCAAGAACTTCCAGTGCGCTTTCAAGAAACGTGGGTACTGGCCCACAATATACATGATATTGCTGGCCACCACGGCTTTATTGTCTTTGCCACGCTTCATCTCAGTCAAACCAAGCAAGTCCTTGATGACCGTTACCAAGAAACGCTTCTCCGTCTCTTCGGACATGGCCCCTGATATCGAACCGATGGCCCAGCAGAGAGTATTGCAGTTGTTCCACGACCACTCGGACCCATCGACTTGTCGCTGAAGCTTGTCGGACATGATTTGCTCGGTGTCGACAACATCCAAGTGCGTCAGGTATACCAGACATTCACGGGTGGTCTTGTAGAGTTGAATCGTGTCGCTCTCCTTGACAAACTCTCGCACAATTTCTCCCTCGTCATTTTCCACAATAAGGACTTCTTCCGGCCGAACCATCTTCTCCACCATGACCTGCCTCAGGCTCGACAATACTTGAGAGTACTTGTGTTTGCGGAGGGGATAGTTGGCCAAAGTGCTGGGATGAGGCGCACCGCCGTTAGCGAGCCCACTGACACCCATGTTGACCAGAGGGTTGAGTTCGGTGATTGGGAGCTGTTGCATTTCTTCATACAACTCTTGGACCAACTTGTTCCAGTATTCCAGACAGATCTTGAAGATTTCCCTGTCATCGATCAGACTGATCTTGATGAGATAGAAATGGCCGTGTAGGAGGTAGTCGGAGTTCGGTAATCTTTCGATTGTCTGAAGATGTGCGGAAAAGTAGTTGGTGAGAAAGATTGCGAGGTTGAGGATATATTCTTGATCTGAAGACTTAGCTTTGGCATAGGCCTCTCGAAAATCAGTATCGAGCGAGATACTTCTTGCAACGACCGTCAAGGTTTCGGTGAACATTTGGACGAGCTTGTCATCATACTGATATTGCTGTCCCAGCTGCAAGCCACCAATTTCCGTCAAGCACTTGAGGGTGATGTTGCGAAATTGATCGAGCTCGAGGAACCTGGTGACGAGGGTGTCGATGAGCTTTGTTTCGAAGATGAAGCCGAGGGGGATCCAATTCAGAAATCGAAGCAATGTCTCGAGAGTTGCCTTGACCAGGCTTACGGAGTCGGCTGTCGTCAAGACTTCATTGCACAGTTGAAAGATGGACGAGAATTCGGCGCACATGGTGGTTTTCAGGTTCTTTGCCTTTGTGGAGGTCATCTGGTCCTGGGAGAAGTCGAAGACCTCTTCAGACAGCAGTCGCAAAATGGTCATGTTGTTCTCGCACACAGAGATACCAGTGTGGCAAGAGGAGATGATCTCGTTGATGAATGTGGGCCAATGCTGCGGCCATTCTTGCTTGAGGATCGTGACCAGCGTCAAATCCAGCTTGTTGAGAAAGAGCTTGTTGGCCTTGAGGGAATCCTCGGTCTCGGAGGTATGAAGTATTTGATTGACCACGAAGTTGCGGATGCCCAAACATTGGTCTCGCGGGAGAACCTTCCATCGAGTGTTGATCACATCATCCAGCACCTGCAATGCCAGATATTTGGTGGGCACGTAGGTAGCCTCTTGCAATATTGTGTCCGCCATCAACCAGGCATCGGGGTTTGCCTTGAACTCATTGAGCTTTTGTTGGGCCTGTTTTTGGACTTCGCCATGACCCTCTTGAAAAGCTTTGACGGTCGCGTCAAGCTCGGCGATAGTGACCGACATGGCGAGAGAGGAAGATTGTAGGAGGAAGAGCGCTCAGCGAGCGTGGAACAGCACGAGTGGTGCGCCAGTAAGTGGCGGGGTAGCAGGGTTTGAGGCTCGATCGACGTGTCGGTATGATAAACGACCCGAGGGTGGGATGAGGAGTGTTTGTTGCTTGTCCCCTCGTTTGTTTGACGGGGAGAGGAGATGATGAAAGGGCGACTGGTCGCAGCGGCGATGAGATGCAGATGACTGCACAGACAGAATGAAGGAGCAGATCTTGAGTCTGTGTTGGTTGGTGGCTTGGGCAAGTGTTGCAATTCGTCGGATGATGGAAAATTGCCAACGCGTGAGGCCCAGGCAATGGCATGGGCTTCCCAGTTGATGAGGCGCCGCATAAGGCAACCGCAGCGGCGATATCAAATGTCACCAGCGCGGCTATTAACGCCGGCGTTGGCATCACTGGGTGAATTTGTCATCCAGCACCAATCAGAGCGCCCCGTTCTTCCACTTGCTGCCATCCAGTGAGATACCCGCCCGATTGATACATCTACGCAGCACAATCACCGTCGTCCATCGCGCACAGAGTCTTTGCAGCGAAACTACATGTCAATTTCGAGCAGATACGCTAGGCAAAATCCAACACAAAACCCTTCCAAGACATGTCTCGTTGTCTGAATAATATTCTGGTTTATCTGGTATCATGGGCACTGTAAAAGCCACATAGAATCTTGTGTATCAATCAAAAAATCCCAAAAGTAAGCCTCTCCTTTTATTTGGTTGCAAATCAATCGGTGCCTACCCCGGTCGTGTGTTCGTGGAGCTTCAGCTCTCGCTCCTCGCTTTCTTTGCGGTACTGTTGATACGCCGCTGCCATCTCTTCCTTTGATGACATCCCATTCTTCTCGGTGATTAAATCTTTGAGCCATTTGTTCTCCATCTCCAGTTGATTCACCTTGGCCTCCAGTTTAGCGTTCTTCTCCTGGACTTCCTTCACCGTCCGCTCCAACGCCTGCTCGCGCTGCTTCTTCTTGACGCGAAATCGCGCACTGGCGGCCGTGTTCCTCCGCCTCTTATCTTCCTCGGCAGCTAGGCGAGACTTCTCCTCCGGATTCAATATATTTGCGTCAACGGCATCACCTTTCCTCCGCGCTGCTTGGAGTCCAGTGGCCGTTGAGGTGCCAGGAGATGTATGAGAGTCAAGGTTATTAAAGCCTGGGATCGGTGCGGGTTGAATGGGAGTGTTATATGTGCCGTAGTAGTGTGAAGAGTCGCCCGCGGAAGTATCGATGTTGGAGGGTTGATAGTTGTGTGTGGGCGAAGAGCCAGAGAGGAGTTCTTCGTATTTTACGTTATTTGGGTTGGTTTTAGAGTCGCCAAGGTCGAAATTGAAAGAGCCATCTTCAGGTAGCGGAGGAATGTCAAAGTGGGTGAAGTCGGTGTTTGTGAACATGGCCAGGTCCTGGCTGATGTCTAGCTCTTCCGTCGGGAACTGCTCCTGGTCGTAGGGCGATGCCAGAGTATTGAGATTGTTCAGGTACTCTGAAAAGTTCGGCCCTGTACGGCCGCGATACCCCGACATGGTCCTGAGTGCTCTTCCCTTTGCCCTGTTTGCTCCTCCTCAGCGCTGTGTACGGATCTGGAGGTATTCGGCAGGGGACGACGGATTGAGTGGGAGTTGGCGCCCCAGGGTTGTCGACAAAAGGGCGCACTATGACACGGTATCTGCGGGTGGCGATCTCGTCGACTTTCGACCGTCGGGGTGCAGTAAAGCAGCCGTCGCCCTTCGCGCAGAATATTCTACTCGTCCTTCTACAGCCCAAGAACAGACGTCGACTCTGTAGAAAGGTGGTGGGAGAATGGAGGGACGAGGTAGCAATAGTGGGGAGAGAAAATTGCGTTCTCGTGGGAGAGGAAGTAGTGCGTGAAAGGTCGGGTGCAGAGAGGGGCGCGAAAACTCTCAGTCAGAGGGATTACTTGGAGGGTGTCACAGGTGTGGGAGGCTGTACGCGGGCTGCAAGCTTCGTGGGAGGCGAGCGCCCGGCGTGGGTTTCGTCCGTTGCGTGGTTGGCCTTTTCGGACTCGCTTCGGGAATTGCACTGGGAGCTTCTCGTGCTCCTCGTGCTCCTCGTGCTCCTCCCACTCGCACCCCTCTCGAACAGGGTCCTTTCTTCACCTGCCGAATCGATTCGCTCGCTTTGTTCGAGATCTTGCCAAATAATATCACTCAATGGCTTGAAGGCCCCAACCTCTTCCAGATAACCAAGTCAACAGTGAGAAAGGGGGTCAATCGTGGTAAACCGCATCCATTGTAACTGCCGAGGGCGCTGGGGGCAACAGATGAATCATAATCATGGCTTTGTCTCCATTATTTGGTCCCGTAGCGGTCGGGCAGTTGTCGCGGAAAACTTCTCATGATCTCATCTTAAATTGGTGAATGTTCGCGCCTTGTCAGACGGATCAGCCTGCCGAAAAGGGTCCTTGTACCATCACGATTAGTCGGGCTTCGAGTCCGGGAGTTGGCTCACCTTGCAAGCGCACATCACCGTCGGCTTAACTCATTCTATCTCATAAGCGCCAGCTCCCCCCCCCCCCAAAATTCCCTCCTGTTCTTCACCTGACTGTATGCACGTAATTGACTAGCGTACTTGCCAATTAATAACCATGACTCGGACAGGGTGCCAGGATTTGTCTGCTTGCGATTAGATGTTCCAGCGGCGTCAAGAAACCCTAGTGTGGGGTTTGGGCGTTCTTCAGGCCGTTGCGGCACCGCTGAGGCAGCTTGCATGTGGGACGGATGTGGAAGTCTTGGCCTGCCTGATTCTGCGGATTGGACATGTTGATGCTGGCTATAGAGGGAAATCAAATGGATGTTGCTACCGAATAACCACCGTTCACATCATTGCGCAGATGAGACCCTCTGATACATACGAGTAGGCTTGGCCGCCCAGTGGGTTGAGATTTGGGCGAACATGACTCGATTTGTGGGTCACATGACCTGTACGTGACTCGTGTGTTTACATTGGACCTTTTCTCTCGTCCCACTTCATCCTCAGTGTAAACAAACCCCGTCAAGCACACCATGGCACCTATTCTCGCCAGATCACTCAATCGACTATCAAAGGAAACTATTCTAGAGCTTGCTCTGACATGGCTGGAGGAGAACCGCACTTCAACTCCTTATCTGCAGAGCAATCGGACCGGCTTCGAAGCGGATGAAGAGGATTACCTCCATACTCCGGCCGAGAGTATTCATGAACTGCGAAAACTGTACGACGGTCTCAGAAAAGATGTAGCGAAAGCTGCCAAGCGCGACATTATTGACCGCATTGTCGACGGCGACTGGCGAAGGGGATTATCGCTGCATCAACATGCCATGATCGACTTTGCGGCGCTGGAGCAGAACGACACCGCATTGAGATGGAGTGCGCTCAGACTAGTACCGCTGGAAGTGGAGGGACAGAAGGGTGTGGATGACGGTGATTCTCATCACCCTAAGAAAAGGCGAAAATTAAACCATCGCGAGCCGGAAGCGCCCTATCCTCAGGTTGCTCCTGAAGCATTTCTCTCTGCCTTGAAAGCAGAGGTCTCGCCCTTGGTCAAAGCGCACTATCACCTTCATCGCATGCCGCCGCCTTACCAACTCACGATTCTGCGACTTTACATTACTCCAAACTCGGCATTTGCACCCAAGCGATCCAAAATCCCTGCCCGGGCCAAGCATGCCACTGATGCCGGCCGAATCATGTACATTGCTCTTCCCGACAGCTGCCCTTACATCTACATCTCGATATCCGGGTCCTCGTCGAGTTCCAGCGGCCGGTTAAACGGCCAAAAGGGCACGAAGGAGGGGACGGTGGCGAAAGTGGACATGGCAGCCATGAAAAGAATCGTTCTCGAAGCTATTCCGAAGGCAGTCTCTCGCCCACAGCGCCGATGGGCGCTGGATACGACGAAGCTCGTGGCCAGGTCCCTCAGGACTATGTGCGAACTGAGAGGAAATCAGAAGCCAGGAACGGGCGGGGGGGCGTACAGCGTCTTTGCGGATGGGGCCAAGACGTCTGAAAAGAGTCCGGTCGATGTTCTCCCGAACGAGGTGGACAAGGAAAACGACGAGAGACTCCGTCTCATTGAGAAGAGATTCGGAAATATGTCTGGAGAACACTATGCGCCACTTGATCGTGTCCACGTTAAGCTCTGCAACGCCATACCAACGGAGGAGGATGGAAGTGAGTCGGCAGACGCAGCAGACGAACGCAGAGGAGACGGCGATATCACTTTGACATTTTCCGGGAGCGATGTGTTCCTGGGACTGAAGAACCTTGCGGCGTTGGGACCGGACTATATGGATCTGGACAAACTGCCTTCGTGGATGACCGGCGAACTGGGTGTTAGCAGTCTGATCGTGTAGGACGTGGTGGGAGGTGAATTCTGGATCTTGTTCCTAGGGTATCTGGATGACATTGGGCTTACGACGTTGACGATCCTGGCTGTACATGATATTCTGGCGCGGAGGTGGTGACCAGGGTCCAGCATCCGCGATGGGAGTGATGTGGTCAAACATGTTGGATCTCGCGGGTCTTTTCCAGTCCGTGAACACGGGGTGACGGTATAGATCCAACCCAGGAGGCCGAGAAAGCATGAATTAGTAATGCAAACATATTTCCTGTCGCCAAGCAAAGCAGCCCATATTGCTATGTTGTGCACATCCCATGCATGCGAACGTCCTATTGATTCCTCTGCGGACACCCACCATGACCTTACGACCCTCAGGGAAGATTCCAACCAACGATCTCCCTTAACCAGCAACGAGATAGACCACCTCGAACTCCCAGCACCAACCGTGGGGTAATACTTCCCGTCTTGTGCGGGATCTTCCCATCCCAGCCTTGCCCCGTTTTTCGTCCGTCCCACGGACAACCTGCGCCCAGGCCCAGGCCTAGAACCAGCCCACTGAACCTCAGGGCAATTGGGGCAAAGCGGTGACGCAGCTAGCCCTTAACGCCGCCTCCATGCCACCGCTATGTCCTTGGACCTGCACAAGCAGCCTTGGGTTGGGTTCCATCTGACCATGCGCTAGTGGGTGATGCCTCGGTCATAATTATTATGTGCAGAGAGGACTCCGTACCACCAACCTCCCTTACCCAACCTAATCACTGTAGATACTCTACTCGTACCTAGCTTGCATAATCTCTTCATGCTTTCTCAAGAAGTGGAGGTCCAAAGAGGGGGTCCATAAAACCCCCAGGCGGGTCTCCCAATGTGTATATCTGGGCGCTAACCTCGTCTCGTACCGGAGGCTTCATGATTTGGAGCGACCAGACGTTGGACCTAGTCCGAATGGCGGCCCGTATCTATTGAATGGATTTCCGAGTACGGGGGCGACCACATCTGAAACCCGTACATTAACGTAACTAGTGAGCTTCTCGGATCGACTCGTACACACACACGGTGGGAGTCCTTGCATCACAATGTCTCCGATCAGTCGGGCCAAATATGTCCCGTACCTAGGTTTTGCAGTAGAGTACGAGAGAGGCTGTTGGAATGTTCAGGGCTTCGGGGGGTGGTTGCGAGGAAAGATGGACGATTGTCGATCATTTGGACGTATACTAACTCCGGGGTGTAGAGAGAGGGAGAGGTCGTTATAAAAAGCTGGTGAAGTATTCAATAGGTATTATCAATTTCCCCTTTTCTTCTCGTTCACATCGTGCCGAGAGAACCCTTGCCTGCGGAACCTGTTACCAGAAGGGAAGCCACATAGAGCCTTGCATCTCCTTGCTTAGAATCCTCCAGCACCAATGCCTGCCAAATACCTCTCGAAGTTGCACGACAAATCCGTCGTCGTCGTTGGCGGCTCATCGGGGATCGGCTACGGGATCGCCGAAGCCTGTCTGGAGTTCGGGGCCAAGGTCGTCATCGCGTCGCGCTCCGCAGACAAGGTCGCCGCCGCAGTGGAGAGCCTCAAGGCCTCGTACCCGGAGCACGCGGCGAACATCCGCGGTCACCCCGCAAACCTGAACACGGCCGAGACGGACGTCGAGAAACAACTCGTCACCCTCTTTGACTTCGCCACGGACAACGGCGCCAGGAAGGTCGATCACGTCGTCGAAACCGCTGGGGACCTCGAGCTGGCGGGGAAGTTGGGCCTCGACAACATCACGCCTGAGCTGATGGCCCAGGCGAGCTCTGTGCGGGTGGTCGGCGTCATCATGCTCGCCAAGGTCGCAAACAGGTATCTGAACAAGGCACCCACGAGCTCCTTCACCATGACCAGCGGTGCCCTCATATATAAGCCGCGCCCCGGATTCGGCCCATTCATCGGCGCCAGTGGGGGTAAAGAAGCCCTGTCGCGCGGGCTGGCTTTGGACATGGCGCCCGTCCGCGTCAATCTCGTGAGTCCCGGCGCGATCGAGACCGAATTGTTGTACTCCGCGGTCCCGCAGGGGATGACGAGGGAGAGTATCGCAGAGATGTACAAGAAGACAAATTTGCTAGGAAAGATTGGCACTGTTGAGGATGTGGTCGAGTGTTATTTGAGTCTGATGAAGAACGGGTTTCAGACCGGGACGGTGGTGCATTCTGAGGGCGGGTACTTTCTGATCTAGAAGGATCATTGAGGCAACGGACACGAGGGGGCCCGATGAGGTTCGCAATTTCGGTATCAAGATAAAGTTGTCGAACTCCAGTGTCGGTGACCAAGCCGTCGTAGATCCAGAAGGATTCCATCACTTGACTGTATGTCGGAAGTCCTATCACAGCATCAATCCCCAGTCCCAGTCCTGCACTCCGGTCCCAATTTGTGTCCCATCACTATTCGCAAACCCTCCTTGCATGCCGGCTTCACCAGCGCCGCCCAGACGACCCATCCCAGCCATAGCTGCGTGGCTCAGACGGTCGCAGTAGATATCGTATCCATCGATGGCAGTGTCGATCTCCGTCATCCAGGGATTCATGCTTGTATCAGTAGAGTCCGGATTAGAGAAGGGGAAGGGTGGGGTGCTGAAGCTGGCATCGGTGCTAGGAAAGGCGGTCCACGAGGTGGCTGTATCTTGCTGGGTCTGCGTGTGTGGCTGTGGGCGGGATTGTTGTGATTGCGCCCGAGGTTTGTAGTCAAGGCTCTCACCACAGAGTCGGTAAATGATATCTCGACACTTCGGGGCGCTTGGGTTCAGATCATTCATTGCATTTATTATGCTCAGAGCCGTCAAGATTTGATTCCTCCACGAGCTGGCATCTAAGTGATTTGGGTTGCGCCGCAGACAGTGGATTGGTATCAAAGCCGCCTGTAGAAGGAAATATCTGCAAGAGCCAACGACGTTAACAAAAATCAGTCTACGAAGAGGATGTCGCTACTACAAAAGGGGAAGACAGCGGTACTTACAGGACGTACCAAGCCGCGAGCCTGGTGTGAGTTCCAGAAGACCAAAACTCGAAAATGGCCGATATACATTCCTCGGCAGCCTTGAAGCATCGTTGCGTCGCAACAGTTTCGGCAGAGGCATTCTGTGACGGTGATACAGGAATCACTGTTTCGTTGTCCAAGCCGTCCTGTGCCCATCGGATCAAGAACGGCCGATACATGATGATACGCATGATCCGAAAGCGCCATCGACTAATGGCATGACCAAGGAGATATTGGTTAGGAAGTGGCAAGTTGTCGTCGCGGAAGTAGGGTGGAAGGCTGTTTAGCCAGCCTTCTATTAGCTCGTCATCGAGAGAGATTAGTTCTGGGGCAGAGGGGATAGGATTGGAGATGAGACGGTTGTAGATTCTGATGGTGTGGAGATGATAGGACGACTGAGTCCGGACGTATGTGTAGATTGTGGCCTCATTGACCTCGGGTGGGTAAGATGGAGAGTCCATCTGAAGGTCCTATGGGTGCTTTGCGTCAGTACTGAAGAAAGGTGCAATTTTGGCAGCAAATTACCTTTTCGTGGACATTCACTGGGAATGGGATGTCAACTCCTACTTGAGGCCAGTTCAACGGCCTGCCGTAAGTTACGGTTGCGCCAACATCCAGCACACAGAGCGACCACCAAACCCTCCTCCGAATTTCCTTTTTGAATGGCGCAGTCTGCCATCCACGAAACTCCTTGTGGAGGCCCAGTGATATTGCGAGCCGTAGCGCAATGCCCCCATAGTTGTAGCCACTGTTTGGTCTGTTTCTCTTTTGCAGGTAGTTTGCAGCCATCGCAAACGCCTGGACGAGACTGAGACTTCCAGTCTCCAGAGAGTTAATGGACAAATTCGCCTTGACACCGTTGAAAAGAGTGACGTGGGTATCGTCGGAGCAGGTACTCGACACGAAGGAACCAAGAGCCGCCACGAGATTGGCTAGGGTGTGCCATGTGCTCCCGGTAGTGCGGCTGTTGAGCTTCGCATACTGTTCTCGGAAGGTAGCTTCGTGGAGGATGGGGAAGGTCGGGTGGTAGAGAGCAAAGTAGGCATCGATGAGGGTGTCGACTACGGCTCGAGTGAACAGAGGCTGTGCCCGAAGCCATGGGGTAGTCGTTGCCGGGTATTCATTCGAGCGATGGCTGAAGAGTTGCTCTAAACTTTCGCGTCTCGCAGTTTTTGGATCCGTCTTATTGTCGGTGCCTGTGCCCATCCATATAAGCCGGAGAAGAGCAGAGCCTGAAACGGACCCCAGAAAGCCAGCATTCGAGTCATCAGCAGTCAATGTGGCCATTCCATCCGTGATTTTGGGAATCTCAGAATCGACATCACCTCCAAACGCTGAATGCCCTGCACCTGGATCCGCAATGTTCCAAGAGGACTCCCGCTCGTCCCATTCAAAATCATCGTCGGCAGCTGGGGGATTCTCCAGTGGGAAAGGGGTGTCGTCGGCCACATCGGTCTTTGAATCTCCAGGAGACTCCAGATGGCTCAGGTTGACCTTCTGATCCGGCTCCGCACTAATCGTGGAGAAAGACTGAGCGCGCTCTGTGTGGCGCTGCGCAGAACTCTGCGCTGGCAACGAGGTTGAGGTTCCAAGCGGAAAGGCTGATGCGGCTGCCCGAGAAGAAGTTTCGGTCGCCGGGTGAGATCCAGCCCTGGATGGGACATCAAGTTTGTTGGTGATGCCGTGAACAAGCATTTGCGACAGTTCAGCTTCCGTAAAAAACGTCTTCAACAACGCCTCCGCTTTCTCCAGCCGCTCTTCAACCTCTGTCAGGTGCCTGTGGATGCATTAGCCCTGAGTACCTTACGGAGGGCGCGGCGCGAAGACGAATATCACTGACTTCCTCGTTAAAGATGATCTGCTGTGCTTGTCATACAGACAATGCCGATTGTAGCGCTGGCAGACTGAACACACTGGCATCCTGCCGTCGCAGCGTCCTTTGCGACGGCGACATTCGCGGCATGATTGGCCAGCGTTTGCGCCGGCGCGGTCAGTCCTTGACGGTTCCGACATGTTGCTCGACCCGGAATCGATGTTCAGCACTCGGTATTGTTGATCAAGAATAGAGAGAAACGGTAAGTGGGATATAAAATATTGTCTTGTGCCATGTTTCGTTTGCACCACAAGCCCCGCCTGGTGCCGCCATGATGTTTTTCGTTAGCTAAGCCCCTGGACATTTTCCACTTTGAAAGCGGCCGCGGGTCCGGAACCGTTTAAGGGCCGCTTAAAGGCTGGTGACGCCAGCCCTATCGACTATCCAAGGCAACCTGGTCCTGGGCAGGCAGAAGTGCCTGGCCTGTTGCAAGATAAATGTCCTTAGAAGCAGGAGACGTGCTGCAGATGGCTAATATGGATCGAATTCGCGAGCCTGGGTCTGTCAAGCCTCAATGCATAGCAGCAGTTGAACAAGACCAATATCAGCTGATTTTGGCAACGAGAAGCCTAGCCTCGTCAAATTTATACATTGTACTATATATATTGTCCTGGACTGCGCGTGCGTGTCAATTTTCCACATGTTCAGGGACTCACCCGTATGACAACCTTGCCAAAGTGTGCCCCTCCGTATAGATACTGAAGCGCTTCTTTGGCTTCGTCGAAGGGGAAGACTTTGTCGACCACGGGTCTGATCTTCTTTCCTTCGTAGAAGCGCATCATCTCTTCAAATCTGTCCCTGGGCCCGTTGAGGATTCCCTTTAACGTGACATTGCGCCGCAGTGCTAGGACATTGGTATTGGTGCGATCGGCAGGCTCGTCCTGCTTCCCGCTTAGATAGCCGATGCAATTGATAAGACCCCCGAATGAAATACAGTCGAATGATTTTCTCAGAGTCTGTGCACCTCCATTCTCAAATATAATGTCGACACCTTCATTCTCGGTCACTTTCATGACGACATTCTGCCAGTCAGGGTTCTTGCGGTAGTTGACAGTGAAGGTCGCTCCCAATCCCTCTGCGCGAGCAAGTTTGGCATCCGAAGAGGAAGTTATGATGGCTTGTAGAATGGTCAGAGATTGCAAAAGATGGTTGCAAAAGCCACTCACTCTTCGCACCAGCTGCATGCGCAATTTGTAGACCGCTTATGGAAACTCCGCCGGTTCCTTGTAACAGGACAGTCTCTCCATGGCCACCTGGATTGTTGATGGGCCTCATTCCGTTGATAGCCATCCATGCTGTAAGTGCGGCGACAGGCAGGGTGGATGCTTCCTCATCATTGAGATAATCGGGCGCTTTGACCAATCCCGTCATTGGAAAGACTCTATATTGCTGGAGTACGCCATCAAGGGGGAGGCCGAGACCGAACGCCATGTCCTTCTCTTTTATCTGGCCGGTAAGATGTGTCTGGTTGGAAATGGAAAGAACACGATCCCCGATGCTCCAACTGCCACGTTCGGAATTCCCAAGTCCGACTACAATGCCACACATATCTGAGCAGGGGACGACCTTTGGGCTCGCTCCAATTGCTTTGTGATGGGTGTAAAGGCCCATAGCAACTAGATATTGGTAGATGATGAGGTTAGCAAAGGGCTGTCCATTGGTAGGCAAACAGCGTACCTTCAGTATCTCGATAATTTAGAGACACTGCACGAACTTCAACGAGCACTTCGTCCTCGCCTGGGACAGGAATTGGACAAGTGGATTTGGTCAGCTTGTCCAAGCCATCTTGGGCGGTTTCCCACTTGATCATCTGTCGCGTATCGGCAGGCATTCTTTCCCGATGCTGGCCGTGCTTCGCTCACAGGTCTTCAGCGTGCAGTAGAAGTTTTATCTCAGCATAAATGGAGAATGAGTGTTAGCTCTTCTTTGGCGCTCCTAGATCCTCATGACATTAGCTCAAGAAACAACTTCAGCCCATTAAGTGGCATGTCGCAGGAGATCTCCCAGCAAGAGTAGTCTCGCTTATGTCCGTCGTCCGAGTGGAGAGATCCCACGAGGCTGAGAGAGCATTCAGAGGACAAATAAAGCCCCAAGGCTCTTTGTGTGAGCGGTCTAGCCCTAGATAGGCAGATGGATTCATTATCGAATGGCAAATGTGATTTGGCGTCAAGCGGCTTTATCCTTCACCGGAGGCTTGTACGGTGGCGCAAGGCGTCCACAGCAAACTGCGGTTCACTGCCATTGTTTAGCCGCAGCGTCTTCCAGTGCAACTCCGTGACAATTGTCCTGTGTAAGATCCGCAAGCACCTATTCTTTGGATAAATCACTTGGTGCACTCATTCACCATGGCGGCGCCGGGGAACATGCACAACCTGACAACTCTCATCAAGAGGTGTGTGATCTTTCTCATGTTCTAGCTTGATTTCGTTCGCCTCCAGCTGGCAGTGCTCCAGAGCCTCGATTGAGATATACCTGTGCTAACTACGCTGCCTGGCCAGACTGGAAGCTGCGACTTCACGACTTGAGGATATCGCAACCGCCATAGATGGTCCAGGAGCCACCGCAGCAAATGGAGTTGTTCCTGCTCTCTCGCCGCCGTCCGCTTCTGCTGGCACCCCTGAGCAAGCAGCGGCCCCTCCAGAACCCTTACCCAAGTCGGTAGAGGCCTTCAATCAGATAATCGAGGAGGATGTTGTGGCTTTTGTCAAGGCTAGCGAAAAGATCGGTGGCCTTGTGGAGGAGCAAGCAAAGGCTGTCAAGGCGGCATTTGAAGCTGAACAAACATACCTCCACGTCGCCGCGAAAGCAAAGAAGCCCGATCCGCAGCCTCCAGAGTTGATGACAGAACTTCACCGGCACACCTCGACCGTCGACGAGATCCGAGAAGCTAACCGACCGTCTCCGCTGTTCACCCATCTGAGTGCCGTTTCAGAAGGCATTGTCGCCTTGGGCTGGATTGTGGAGAAGAGACCAGGGGATTTTGTGACGGACACGCTTGGAGGAGCTCAATATTGTAAGTGTCTCCCCTGCCGCGAAGCCATTTCTCATAGCTAGAGCGTTTCCAGGGGCCAGGTTCTCGGACTGAGACTGGTTTCATATTGTGAACAACGACGCTGACTGAGATCTCATAGACGGGAATAAGATTCTGAAAGAGTACAAGGACAAGTAGGTGGTGTCGTATCGTTCTACTCTATGCGCGAGTCACTGACAAAGGTGGACAGGGATAAGTCACATGTCGAATATATCCAGGCTTACTATAAAGTCTTCCGGTCCCTTGCCGCATACGTGAAGGAGCACTTTCCCACGGGTCTCACATGGAATACCAAGGACGGCATTGACGCTCTCGAGGCCCTGAAACAAATACAGTCTGGCACAGCAACTCCGAAAGCACCAATGGCCGCTGGAGGTCCTCCACCTCCTCCGCCGCCACCCCCTCTGCCAAAGTTCGACGATGATGGTCCTCCGGCTCCTCCGCTACCACCACCAGGAGCCGCTTCGCAGGGTGGGGACATGTCGGCGGTCTTCGACCAGATCAATCAAGGTTCTTCCGTCACTGCAGGATTGAGGAAGGTCGACAAATCAGAAATGACCCATAAAAATCCGTCATTGCGAGGCAGTTCTACGGTACCACATCGATCCGATTCCCAGACGTCAGTCACTGGACGTGGCAAGTCTCCAGTCCCCAACAAGAAACCCGACAGCATGAGGTCTAAGAAGCCTGGCCGGAAGGAATTGGATGGGAACAAGTGGATTGTCGAGAACTTCGAAAACACCCAGAATGAGGTGATTGAGATTTCGGCAGAGCTCAATCACAGCATTCTGATTTCGAAATGCAACAAGTGCGTCTTGAAAGTCAACGGCAAGGCCAACGCGATTTCTATCGATAACTGCACAAGTCTCTCCATCCTGGTGGACTCGCTTGTCTCCAGCCTGGACGTGATCAAAGCACCCAAGGTCCAGATCCAGGTTGACGGAGTGGTACCGACCATTTTACTCGACCAGGTAGATGGTGCTCAGATCTATCTGTCCAACCAAAGCCTGGGCACGGAGATTTTTACCAGCAAATGCAGCGCCATTAATGCTGTGTTGCCTCCCAAGGATGAATCGGAGGACGACAGCAAGGAATTGCCGTTCCCTGAGCAAATACGCAGTGTGATCAAGAACGGAACTCTTGTCAGCGAAATCGTCGAGCATGCGGGTTAGGAGGGGATTGCCAGTATTCTTCTTCGAGCGTGTATCATTAGCGATGGGGTTCCAGGCTGGATCGAATGGTCTCTCTCTCGCAGCTGGGCTGAAAGTTCTTTTGCGTCTGTGCTACTTTAGAAGAGGATGTGGGTAGGATTCTCAAAACATAGCCGTTCCGTGGGGCTTTACGGGAATGTTTCGACTATTTCCATGTTGTCTCGTGGGTGTGATGGATATCAAATTTCAGCTATTGAGCTCTTCCTGAATGTTCCCTTCTTAGCACATCTCCAGCTCTATTCCAAAACTAAATACAAAGAAGTCGTGCGCATGCATTTTGCTGTTTGTATTTTCCACGTTCTATGTAGCACGACATAGTGACTTCTTGTTTCGAGTTCTACTTCTTTCGGGTTTTCCATGTCCGATCTCCTTCATCTAGGCACCGATCTGTCGAGCTCAAATATAGCAGGTAATATATGAGAAGTGTGCTCACATATACACACTCTTGGAGAGTCTCGGAGTTCCATTCCCTTTTGCCATTCCTGCTGAGACTACAAGGCTCTGGAGAGTCTGTTCGAGCTGTCTGTGTGCCCGGTAAAAAGCTGAGAAACACCACATGGCGGTAGAGGGACCAACGGGAAGGATGATCTCAACACGCATCCTCATCATCTCGGACACGCATGCCCATCTGCCTTTACCGGCCGAGGGCTCTACCGTGCCGTTCCACCATCCCCTGCCCGCCGCCGACGTGCTCATCCACTGCGGCGACCTGACCATGAATGGCGAGCTCTCGCAGCACGAAGCGGCCGTGGCGCTCCTGACCTCCTCCTCCGCGGCCTTGAAGATCGTGATCCCGGGAAACCACGACCTCACCCTGGACAGGGCGTACTACCACCGCTTCCCGGGCCTGCACGCCGCCTACGGACCGTACGTGGACACAACCCTGGACCGGATCCGCGCGCTCTACACCTCCCCCGAAGCCCGGGCGGCGGGGATCCGGTACCTCGAGGAGGGCGTCGCGCGGTTCACGCTGCGCAACGGCGCGCGGCTCGCCGTCTACGCAAGCGCCTACCAGCCCGAGTTCTGTAACTGGGCGTTCGGGTACGCGCGGTCTGTTGACAGGTTCAACTCCCCGCGTCATGGAGAACTAGGAGGAGGTGGCGGGCCAGAGTGCCCGGTGCCCGACCACGGAGAGATTGATGTCATGATCACGCACGGTCCCCCGAAGGGGATCTTGGACAAGGTCTGGCGAGGCGAGGGGAGGGACGGGGAGAATGTCGGCTGTGGCCATCTTCGCACGGCGGTCGAGCGGTGTCGGCCCCGGATTCATTGCTTCGGGCATATCCACGAGGCTTGGGGCGCGGTGATGAAGAGGTGGGATGTCGAGCGCGGTGGGGCACCGGAGGGGGTCTACACGGCAGCGGAAGATGGGCTGCCCACTTTCGACGACGGCAATGATGGCACGGGCAGAGGAGACAGGGACGGAGAACAAAGCGGTCCAGTGACGATGTCTATCCGGGGGAGTAGCAGCAGCATATCCCACCCTTCGACCGTCGATCCGAGCCAGCGACAACAAACCCCGGAGCCAGAAACGACGCTGCCCAAAGAGCCCAACCCGCCGTACCATCCCCACGACAACCCAAACAGCTACTACATGTACACCGACCCGCGCACAGATCAGCACCGCCGAGTCCAGCAGGACATGCCCTCCCAGGCCGCCGTGCGCGCCGGCGAAACGCTCCTCCGGCCCGAGGCCTACGAGGACCAAGTGCGGCGGAGGTGCGCCTCCGTCGACGCGCGCGGCCTCGAGTTCGGCAGGGAGACGCTGTTCGTGAACGCGAGCATCATGAACCTCCGGTACAGGCCGCTGAACGCGCCGTGGGTGGTGGACGTCATGTTGCCCGAGGAGCCCGGGCGAGCCAGCGCTGAGGAGTGAGATGTGAAGATGTGAAGAACCATGGAAAGCGTGGAGCGAGGCGACGAGGAGATATAACACAACTCTGTAGAACAAGGACGGACAAGGTAAAAGTATATCTAGTTACGACCGTCTCTGAAAGGATGGTTATATTCAAGACCTGTTGCAAATGGCCCTTTTGATTGAATTAGTCACACATACCTCATCCCTGCAGTACTCCCATCACCCTAACCTTCAAACATCACTTCTTTCTCCAATCCCACCCCTCCAGCAATGCAAGCCGAGGGTCAAACCTGGCCCCTGAAAGGCCTGCTTCCTCCCTGAACAAAGGGTACAAGATACCTCTGAAGGGTCTTCTTCTCCTCCGGGAAGCTCTCCCACCCTGTTCCACAAATTCGCCACTCTGGAAGCTGAGACGTTTGCTGCCGCCGTCGAAGTCTGCGTTAGGCTCGAAGCCGGTAATTCCCAGCTCAGCAAGTAGTGACAGTGCTTCGGCAGGGAGGGTATGTGGTCGTGGAGGTGGGTCGGAGGGGTTGGGCAGGGCAGGTGGTGTCGAGAAGGCGATTGTCAGGTCAGCATGGGATTGTGGGGATGGATGTTGTGTAGGCTCGGAGAAGTTTGGTGTTGGGTTGACAATGCTCAGAGGGCTTTGGAAACTGCTGTCATCGTTGCTGTCGTTATTGATAGAAGTCGAATCCCCCCGCCGCTGACCAGACTCCGGCTCATGCCCCAGAAGCTCGGGGGAATCGAAGGCCAACTTGCCAACCTCATGCCGCGACGCTGGTCTTTGATCAACCAAGCTCGGCGGATCTGTAGCCGCGTTGCCCGCTACACTCTCTAGCACGACGGCAACCGACTCGGCCAGCTTCACATCTTTCTCCTTAGCGGCGAGTCGCAAGACGGACATGCATATGTCTTCATTAGGGATGATATGCATTCCCGTCACATATCCATACCAGATAAATTTTGTAACGTGCGGTTCGCCATGTTCACTCGCCTTGAGCAGCAAGTGTAGTAGCGTCGGCCGGGGGAAGAGAAATCCCGAGTCAGAGAGCTTGTATAGAAGCTGCAGGAGAGCGTCGAAGTCATGCCGCACATCGCAGATTGCATGGATGTAGATGGTCCACAGCCATTGCGGGACTGACGGGCTGTCCTTTCCCCCAATGAAGGATTGTTTCTGAGTAAGCTTTTCGAGTTCGACAGTTGCGAGTTCTAATTCTCCCTCACGTATTAAGGCGAGGATGTTTAGATGGGCGTGGGTGTCAGGAATGGGAAGTTGTTGTGTTGCAAGGCGTGAAACGACGGAGGCGCGGAGATGTGTATCGGGATGTACGGCGAGGACTGTCAACACCGCGAGAAGAATGGGCACTTCCAGGGGGACGCTTTCTCTTTCCATTTCTTGCAGGATCAACTTGACATTGTCGATGGAGCCGTACTCCGGGAAACACTGCCCCAGGATGAGCGCTTCGTAGTGGTCCTGCGTCGGCCTTATTTTCCGTTCCTCAATCAGGATTTTCAAGACGTTGCGCACCGCTCGCGGGTGCGGTGTGTTCCTCGCAATCCACCGCAGTTCTGCTTCGAGGACCGTTGTTGTCAAAGCGCTTCTGATTAATGTCTTCTTGGGCTTGCCGCTGTTCAAGTCTATGCTTGCGGTGCTGTCGGCGCCAGATCTTCTCGCCTCTGACAAGAGTTCTCGAAACCGCTTTGGTTTGCGGAGTCTCCTCATGTATGGTCTTTCGGTGACTGTTGGTTTCTCGTGGCCATCTTGCGTTCCTGCGGTATCATCACCGAGGGATTTCGAGGGTGTTTGAACAGCGTGGGATTCGGGTTCCATGAGAACATTTCGATCGTCTCGTCCCTCATCGCTTGGATCTTCCAACAAGCTCGTGGACCTATTCCCTTGACCCAAAGGCTTCCCTCCCTTACGATATGCATTTGAATTCTCCCCAGTCTCTTCTATTCCATGGCGAAAATCGGCTTTGGACGCCGGACACGCTGACGAGCCTCGACCGCGGACGACACCATGATTATCCTGCTCCGCCTGCCACTCCTCGGCTTCATCGATGTGGGGAAATCCTTGGAATTTCGCATCCGCAAGCAATGTCAAATTCGGCGAGGAGAGCTCTTCGGGATTATCAGGCCATCTCCCTTGGGTTGAGTCGTCTGTGCCTCGATTGACTTGACGCGTAGGACTGGAGGGCCGGGTGATTGTGTGGTGCAAAGCGCGACCACGAAGGGCGGCAACAGTGCAAAAGCTTCGCTTTAGTCCATGTTGGATCAAGGATCTGTGCATCGGCTGTTCATCGCTGACGTCGGAGGATACGAGGCTGCTGCAAAGAATAGAAGTCACTTTGTCCCGCCGGCGCTCGGTAGCGAAAGCAGTGCAAGATGCAATTCCTGAGGCAGATGCCGCTTTTACACTGTCGTCCTGTTTAGGTCTAGTGCTTTCTCCTCTACGGTGCGACGCGATGCTTGGTATGAAGCGCAGTCTCATCGAGGACGGGATGAGGGAGTACCTACGGAGCCACGGAGCTAGATTACTCGAGAATGAAAATCCTTTATTGCTATGGCCGGTTGGGTCTTCGAGAGTGAGCGAAGGCCACTTCAACCTGAGCTTTTGACTGGGTAAGCTATTAGCCGAGCCTCATCGAGCCTCATCGAGCCTCATTGAGCACTCCTGACCATCGCTCTGAGCAATGGGGAGGGCCAATCTGGCTCCAGTGACCGGCACCAGGCTAGAACCATGGATCTCAGCAAGGAATTTGTTCCAAACAGTCAAAGCATAGGCATGCTCGGTGCCATCATGTTGTCGCCTCTAGAGATTTCTCCCTGTCTGCCTTCAAGTCATCAAGCGCTACCCAATGCAATCATCCGATCATCCGGATCGCCTGGCCCCATTTCTCCTCAGTCATACTTAGCTGATATAGGAAATGATATGTGGCTACCATTGACGAAAAGACAACAAGACTGAAAGGCAGACTTGTCGGCCATGTCGGTCGACAGCAGATGGAATATAGCCACATGTGATATTTACTTTTCATGTAGTTGTACATATAACCCTGAACTTTTGGAACGCAGGCGGCGGCAATGTGGCGGCAGTGATATTATGGTATGGCAATAACTATCTACCTATAGGAGGTATAGCTGTGGAGTAGTAATAATGCCAAACAGAGGAGCTGGTGGAGACAGGAGGTATACTGCAGCTCGGCCCACTGGCCTAGCGGCCTCTTAGATATATGCTACAGCGTCCTGGGCTCGGCCGTTGTGAAGCATACTTCGTCATTGTTTCTTTCCGCTTTGGGCATTTTGCTCATCTCACTATAAATTCTGGCCTCGAAGTCCTGGGTGCGACTGCAAACTGTAGCTCGGGTCAATTATCAAGCTGTTGACTTTTGACTGTCAGGTCAAATATTCGCATAGGAGCCAGCTGTTGGATACCTCGCTCAATTGCATAAGGCATCAGAATACTACTGATTCTCGCAGAGATTCAACCAATACCCTATGTTGATGTGAAAAATTCGGCAAGTCATGACACTCGAAATCTTCTATTTGACAGGTGCAACTGGATTGCAGGCATGATAGCACTCACAACAATAGACCCCCTAATTTTCCCACCCGATGCGTCATCCGTTGAGTGTAGTAAAGTATTTGCTCCATCGTATTGGTCTATAGAACACCGATCGACGTCTTTCTTAATAGTTTGTCTTCAAGCCCTAATCCCTTCCCACGGGGAATGAATCCACTACTAAGTCCTCGTCGTTATGATCCAAGCGATTGCGAAGGTCAAGGGCCTGGCTCCGGAAGGATCGAAATGAGAGCACCACACCACCACTTCAACGGTACCTGGAACACGATCCCATACAATTTTTTGGACGTTGTTGCGTTGGTCGGGCGTATTGAGGGGTGGCCTAATGTCGGGAACTTGGTAGGCGGTGTCGTTTCCATAATGAGTCATGGCGCCAGAGGTTGCTTTGAGGGAGATGACATTCTGCAAGGCCGTGCCTGGGCTGTCTGCATAGCACATTGTCACCGCCAATGTTGACGTGACACCCGGGGGTATTGGGAGTGTGTACCGATGGCTAGAGCCTGCCGGTTCCAACTCCGACGATGCGAGAGGGAGACCGCCCGGAATGTCGGCCGTGATGGATTGGCGGTCATAACAGGTACCCACTTTGGTGTCCATGGCAAGTAGGATGGCTCTAGGGATGTTAACGCGGCCAAAGCCTTGAACGGCGTCAGGAGCCGGATTTACACTCGGCGGAGCGGGTCGGGCGGCTCCTCCTGATGATGATCCTGGAGCTGGAGCTGGAGCTGGAGCCCCGCCTCCATCCGCTGGCATTGCTCGGGGGGGCGAGGCAGCAGGGTCGTCGCTGGTTTTGAGGTCATCGGTTGTATTGATAAGGATCGCTTTGAGCAGCGCAGCACTTGGTTGTGTAATTCCGCGTCTTTCCTGAATTGCCTCACGCAGAAGTGCTGCAGCTCCAGCCACCATGGGCGCGGCCATGCTGGTTCCACTGTCGAAGAAATAATCGTCGTCCCACGAGGAACCGAATTTCGAACCCAGAGCGGCTCTGCCACGGGCTTTGGTGGACAAGATGGCGACACCGGGTGCAACAACGTCGGTCTTCCAGCGAAACGGAGGTTGGTGCACAATGGAGTTGTTCGTGTATGCTGGATCACGGCTACTGAAGGAGGCCATTTTGCTCGGGTTGCCATCTCGACAAAACCTGTGGTACCTGAGCTGCCCTCCGCCCTCTGGGCGCCATTTCAAAGGATTTTTTGTTTCGCAGGCACCTACCGTCAAGACGTTCTTAGCAACTGCTACATCCTGTATTTGACCGTAAGGGCTTTCCTTAAGGCCAGAGTTGCCAGCCGCGACAACAACCAGCATCTCCGGATTCTCCCATATAAACCGGTCCGCACCGGCGGCGAGACTGCTGTCATATCCCCCTGGCCGACGCGTGGTGAAGTCTCCCGCTATGCTGTGATTGTAAATTTCATTCGCGAGTTCTTGGACCATGGCGAGACATCGTGAAAATCATGCTGAATCAAAGAAGAGTCGAGCCTCAAGGCAGTATAATTGGGCTGCGTATAAGGAGATATCTTGATGTTCTTGTCATCGCAATTTCCTGGACACAATGAAAAGGCATCAATGTACATTGGAATGCACACGGTCTCTATGGGATGCGGTGTTGGACTCGCCATGATCGATGTGAATTTGGTTTGAAGTTGCAGGTCGGCACTTCGTAGGCCTTGATCTAGTCAGAACAAGTTGAGGCCTCTCCAAAATCCTACTACTAGTCTACTACGTAGATTAGCCTCCTAGTACTAGTTAGGTTTTAGGCTAATCCTGAGACGTTCCTGGAACGCAATCGGCCTCAGGTTCAACAGTTATCAAGTCGTCCTGTTGCTATTGCAAACCATATCATTGCCCGGACTGCTATCTGGCCTGGAGTCCAGGACTTGTCATCTGTCGGTGTCTTCCCGCCTAGGTAGAAAAATATGTTGCTTCTGTGTGTTTCTGTACATTGGAGCATCTCCGTTCGGAGTGCCGTCCATTTGGTGCATCGGAAGAGAAAATGCTCGACTGTCTCCCTCGCTTGTCCGCATGCACATAGATCTGTCGGAGCGGCGTTGATGCTGTGAAGATAGCCAAGGTGTCGGGATGATCAACCCCCAGCTCCTTCTCCCCTTCCCGCCAGCGCCCGTCGATTGAGCGTTTCTGTCTAGATCGAAACTCGAAGATCAGGTTCTGTTGGTGATTTGCCGTGGCGGGGAGATAGCCTTGTTCAGAGAACCTTTGGCACTCAAAACCAAACCTCCTCCCTAGCTTCTGCCGTCGTTGAATTGCGTCAGCCCGACAGAAGCCTTGTCAGGCTGACTGATGGCCATATTCCCTGAACCGAACGTTCACACCTTTCTCGAGGTTGAGAATGTTGCGACGCCAATCGCCCCCCACCAGTCCGAATTACAAGCCCGGTGAAACTGTGCAAGGATATTGGCGGTGGCCTTGGGCGGCATCGCGACAATCAAACCTCGGCGGCACGCACGCACGTCATGGTTCAAACTGTGGTTACAGATACGGCCCGGGAGCATGCGGCACCATGACCCCGATGGGTCTCGAAATGGGCGAGCTGCAGCTCCTCTGGGTGAAGACAAGCGATTCGTGTCGCAGTTCGTCACACCGGTCGGCGAAGCCAAAAATTTCATCCCGCCTTCTCACTTGACTGCGTGAACGGCCGGCGAGGATATAGACCAACGAGAACGGGCCACGTCTTCGCGTTCACAAGCCGAAGAGCCTCCTTCAACTGATCCTTTGTCCCAACCAATTATTCTCGACTTGGGGACGTTAGACAGCACCAGCTGGGAACAATGGCTGATACTGAACGCTCGCGAAAGTAAATTGGTTCCTCTATCCATGCGCAGGGCGCAGACCTGCAGGAGGTGCACTGTACCCTCATCGTCTCCTGTCAGGCAAAGCCAGGAGCTGTGCTTTCGCCGCCGACTCTGACAACAGGCGTGTCCCGATTCGTCCCATTCGGCGCACGTGATCCGCAAATGCATAGCTTTCACTCCCGACGGAGTAAGACGCCGGCCCTCATGTCGAGAAAGCGACGATCCCGCAGGTGATCGCACTTTATAAGTCTATCGTTACCAACTTTAGTTCGGCTTTTGGTCTAGGCATAGACGCAACCCCGCAACCCATCAAGTTGCATAAACTATTGCGTCTAACTATGTCCGGAGTCAAGCGAACACTAGTGATAAAAGAAGGGGCAGGGGAAGCCATAACTCCAGGTAGCTATCGTCCCCAAGATTTTGACAATACGGAGCGACTTATTACGGTACGGGGTCAATTTACTCGGAGACAACAATCCCTCAGAATATATAAAAGTGCCGGACTCTCTCGACCAGAGGGATTATAACTACTCTTACTATCCAACTTTAGCTAGTGAAGGTCTATTCTCTAATTAGCAACGGTATATACGTACCGTCTACGTCTCCCCGGTTCGAGAAATTCCATAACCCGTCCATTACCTCATCTCGGAAGGGTCGAGGATCCTCATTCCAAAGAGAAAACAAAAGAAAATCGTTCCTCATGGAGCACGCGGGCAACGTGGTTGGTAATCGGCTCTTCTTGCGCTTTATCCCCCCCCCCTCTTCTCCCCCGGCGGCCAAAAGATGAGGTAAAGTGACGAGATTGCTTGTGTGCAGTTCAATACAGGTTTCGTGATCATAGAGGATCTCCTGCGAGCGATGCGTGATGACTTCCGGACAGAAATGACGAGAATCAGGGCCGAGATAACTCGCAATGTGGATATGGTCAATGCACACGTCCGGGCCCTGGATCAAAGGCTTCGTATCATAAGCCAGAGTGTTTCGACCGCCGAAGGATATCCAATCGTCTTGCGCCAACAATTTCATGCGATCGACGTGAAACTGAACGCTCTTAACGACGACTCTATCACCGCACAAGGAAAACTCGACCGTATCAGTCACGCTCTCACAGCGACAAATGATGCCAGTACTCTGGCAGGATGCGTCAATGTCGTGAAGCGGAGCCTCACGGCGGCAAACGGCAACCCCATCATCCTTCATGAACAGCTGGACCCTATCAGCCAGGCACTGACCAACAGCGACGACCCCCACACGGTGACCGCGCGCCTTGAGACGGTTACGCGCAGCCTCACAGCCGCAGACGGTAATCCTGTGCTTCTGCGTGAGTCACTTGATACCATCAATCGAGCACTCACAAACCACGACGATGTGACCACCGTAGCTGGACGTCTCAAGGTGGTCAAGCGGAGCTTAACGCCTGCCAACGGGAATCCCATCATCCTCTATGAACGACTAGATGCCATTCATCGAGTCCTCACAGACTGGGCCGATACGAATACCATGGCGGGACGCCTGGAGACGGTCAGGCAAAGCCTTACGACTGCAGATGGTAACCCTGTCTCCCTTTACAATATTGATCGGAGAGTCACCACGGTCACACGGGTCCTCATGGATGAGGACGAAGGGCTGATGGCTCGGTTTAATACTATCCGCCAAACACTTGCAGACCCCGGCGATCCTACTACTGTAGCCGGACGACTGGAGACGGTCAGGCGGAGCGTGACGACCGCCGACGGGAATCCGGTGATCCTCCATGAACGACTCGACACCATCAGCGAAGAACTCACAAATCGGGACGCCGTAGATACCGTGGCCGGACGCCTGGAGTGGGTCGGACGGATCCTGACCACCGAGGATGGGGAGCCGATCCTCTTACAACAATACCACCATGACACTCGGCGACGTCTCGAGGAGGTTTTCCGGCCGCTTCAAACAGAGCTTCGAGCAGGGTTAGTGCATTTTCTACCCCAGAGTGACTCGTGACTCTGAACGTGTCCCAGCCACTTTAATAGCGCCGCCCGCGCGGTTAATGCGAAGATTACCTGCTGCACGACGCCCATCTACCCCTTTCACGGCGTCAACAATCAGCGAATACCAGGGTTCCCCCCCACGTACCTTCACCTGAAAGGACTCAATGGTCAGTCCTAGCCCTTGGCTCACGTGCGTTCCCATCTACTGTTGACTAAGTTGGAGGTTAGAAGATCTGTTGAATAGAATCTTGGAGAGTCTTGGGTTGAGCACAGCCGGCACCCTAGGCCAGAAGCGAAAACGTCTAATGGTATATGTCGGGCTGCAGTTTAGGTCTTGAGGAGGATGTCACCCTCGAAACCATTCTCCGAGGAACACTGACGACTGTCGGCAGTGGCGCCAGCAGGCTTCAAGGCGGGGGAAGACGTGTATGGCGAAGGAGATGTATACTTTAGGTGAGTGTTAGGCCTGACCCAGAGCATTCTGGCTCGCTAGTACGAACGCTATGAGTGGCTTGGCAAGACTGCTAGATTTGGGGGTCCGGGTTTAGGTACGGGCAGGACTATGTTCCTTTCTCAACCGTCCCCCACTGATTCAGCATCTGACTGCGTGTGGAAGCGTGCATCTTTCTGCATACCAGATATTGAGTATCATCCAGCGGTCTTGAAAAGGGACTGAGGCCTCCCGAGTTAATAGCAATAAGGAACGGCACCAAGAATAAATATAACTGCTCCAGGTGAAGATCTTGGTAGATTTCAAGCGAAAAGGGGATTGAATGGAAGTATTTCAACCTCGCTGCCTGCCCGGGCCGCGTTGCCCATATCCAATGGCAAGCGAGCGCGCTGAAAAACGACTCCCCCTTGGGAAGTGCTATTGAGATGCACCGAGCATCATGCGCTGCGGCCATGCTGCACCATCTGGCCCGAAGCAAGAAGGAGCTTGGCTTGCTCGTCGCTGGGTCCTTTGTCCGAGCGATTATGAACCCGCTCCCAAGAAGGGTCTTCATTCATGGCTCCAACTATCGACAAGCCCTGGAGCGAACGATAGAATTGTTGGTCATGTTCGGAGCCAGCTTGCAGTCACTATCGTTCAATGGCCTCAAGATGACGGCCACTTATATGGCTACGAGGTATGCGTCATTGGATGCTGTTAAGTGCCTCCTCGATATCGACGCAAATGAGCATGTGAACACCATCTGTGACGCTTTTGGCTACACGCCCCTCCACGAAGCCATTCGACGTGGCTGTACAGAAATCTTCTGGCTCCTACTCAGTTGTGGTGCTGACCCACGCATTGGGTGGAAGCTTCACGGCAGGGAACTCTCGACATTGACTGTGTGCACGAAGTCAATTGAGGTCAGCAGCCGCTGTTGACATGGCAGAGTATTTGTTATCCAACGAAGGCCCAAAGATGCTCAGTGATTTGCTCGACGATCACCTCCCACAGATTCTCGCTATCCAGTTCCAGCAATATCAGCTGGCTGATTGTTTCCGTTAACGGGGCGCTGATATTAACTGGGAGTTCACAGTCGAAGGCCACACATCCACCTTGTTGGGGCACATCATTGCTACTCAGACTTCTGGAACTTACTTTCAATCAGCTCTGCGATATCTACTTGGTGGACAAGATCATAGCAGACCCTCGCCTTTGTTTGTCGTCTGTTGGCAGACCAAGGAGACTGTTTTTCACTACGAAGTCAAGAAAAGGATTGCACTCAACTCTTGCACGGGCCTCCCGCGGACTGACAAGCGTGCAGTTCTTTGGCTCTTCGCATGCCCTACATCGAGCAGGAATCTGCCGCCGCGTACATCCCCCAGTTCAATTCATGATGCAGGCTCATCCAGACTAACTTGAGCCAGCACCGCCGCCGCAATTAATCTGCATGGAAGTCCTTCTGGATCTTCTGATGAGCAAGAGAGAAAAGATAAGGCTTCTGCTGAGGGCATCACCACCGACTCAACCATGCCGCTCGACTTCCAAGAGATTGCGGGAGCTCTCATGCGCTAGCGCCTCTTACAAGAACTAGGACCTCTTGACTTTGAAGAGCTGCACAATTTTCACCGGTATAGAATCCGAAGCGACGAGCCTCCAAGTGTACTGAGCTCTGCGCCATTTCGCACCTGGTTCGGCGAGCGTAAGAAGATATTTTGGTGCTGTGGTATCGGTGAGTCCTCCTAGTCCGTCCGTTAGACAGTCGCTGATGATGGACATAGCTGGCTCGGGGAAGACGACGACATGGTGAGATTCCTAACTTCCTTAGACAAGCGCAGTGGCCTATTGATCCCAGTGTCAAAACCATCGAGCACATTCATCAGGAGTATGGCGACAAGGGAGATGTGGGTGTCGCTGCCGCGTATCTTGAACGAGATTGTACTAAAGTCCTGACTCCCGTCAATGTCGTGGGGAGCCTGTGGCGGCAACTTATGGGTTCGAGAGCTCCTATCTCTGACCGAGTAGCCGACATATTCAATGAGAACCGCCCTGACTCCAAGCAGCCGGGCATTGAAGAAATGACAGAGTTGCTGAAGGAAAAGCTGAGCAGTTTCGACCGTTGTTTCATCATCATTGATGGCCTAGACGGATACTATGACAGTGAGGCCGAGCAGATACTACTGCTTGAGACACTGTTCGCATTAATCGATCATGTCAACATTCCGGTGACATCTGACAGAACAGACCGAGAGGAGATGTCTGAAGGCCTACATTTCACTGTGACTGTCCAAGCCCGAGAAGTTGAAGAAATGGTTCATGGCGAATTGACGTCGCTCTCGCAAGATCAGCTCTTGTCCTGGAGCGTGAATGATGCAGCCAGCAAGATCTCAAAAGCGACAGGCAATTGGTAAAATCTCCCGTACCCCTTCAAGCACTCGCGCTGACTGGGGCGGATTAGCTGGCTGCTTGCCAATTTACGTCTTGATCGAATTCGATCTGTCAACAGCGCCGCAGAGGGCGACGTGATATTGCATGATCCACCCCAAACGCTACCTGAGGCGCATTTGAAGGCGACTGCCAGTGTAAAGGAACAGCCTCTGGCAAGGCAGCAGATGGCCAGCAAGGTATTTCGCTGGCTTCTTCACACTCTCCGACCACTGCGTTTCGCCCAAGTCCAAGCACTTGTCTCGTCTACCTCCAACACTGAGCCCACATTCCGCCTTCCACCACCGCCGAGGATCTGAAGGCAGCTTGTGCCCATCTCACCCTTGTCGATGAAGACCGAGACGTCATCAGGTTCATCCATCCCTCAACAAGAAGCTTCATATCATCAAGCAGCCTCGTGGGTAGCACGGACGCCAATCTAGCCCTGGCTCAAGATTGTCTCGAGTATCTTCTGCATCCTCAATTTGAAGATCCATTCCAGCTGCGAAAAAGTCAAATGCGAGTCACGGTGAAACGATATCCTTTCCTCGCATACGCAGCCATGTGCTGGGCGGAGCACTGTTGCAAAGCTGAGGCGAGATCTTCGTCGCTGGACGACAACATCGCCGAGCTACTCAATGATCCACCGAAGGTGGCATTCTTGCTAGACGTAGTGGACTTCTGCAAAGTCGGCGGCGGACGAGGCGCGGCCGACATGGCCCGTGGAGCTTCGGGCCTCTGGATCGCCGCCTCCTGCGGGCTAGAGGTCGTTGTACAGAAACTCCTAGATCTCGGAGCCGAGGTGGACGCGAAAGACACGTCGCCGAAGCTGTCTCCTCCGGAGCAGGCGGTCCGGCGAGAGCATTTCGGCACGACATCGTTGCTGGTCGAGGCCGGAGCGGCAGCGACTGGCATTGATCTCCACTTCGCGGCGTACCATGGGCAAGCGAAGTTGGTGCACCGCATGCTCGAGCGTGGAGCGCCTGCCAACGTCCGTCCGAGCGGATCGACGAGGTGGAATCCGGTTGAAGTAGCATTGCTGCACGAACATACCGAGACTGCGAGTGTCCTGTTTGATTTTGGGGCAAAGTTCCAGGGCCCGATTCAGTTTATCGACATGTGGGACATGATGCTCCCGACGGTTCTGAATGCGGCCTGCCGACATATTGGTATTCGGCGGAATCGCCACTCGATACGTCAAGATGATATCGGTCACCAGCCTTTTTCAGTCGACTCTCACGGGCGTCGAAGCCGGATTTGGGTTGCCAGTTACACCGGATATTCAGAAATAAGTCCTGTGCCTTCGCATCTGCCTTCAGGCTATCCCCGAGGATGATGGGATACTCTTGACTGGCGAGGATCCACCAGGCCTGAAGGCTTGCTCGGCTGGATGGCAGGCGATGCCATGGTGCTTCGCGGGTCTCTATCAGTCCTTGAACCTTTGTTTTCGAAAGGCCACGGTCTCCGATGCGACGCCAATGGATAGTGTCTTCCGCGCGGCTGGGAGTGCTCTTCGATGCCAGCAGCTGGACCACTTTGACTATATCGTGGACAAATACCTTGATATCAACTACCTTTATCGGGGCTCAGATGGGCTCCTTTCGTTGGCGGTTGAAGCCGGGTATCCGAGAGTGGTTGAGAAGCTTCTTGTGGCTGGCGTGAAGGTGAGAACGATGGACTTGCACGTCTCGGTGTCGGGTGGAAACAAAGACGACGACTCCAAGTCCCTCTTCCACAGCCTTCTGAGCAAAATCGACGACCTGAATGCCTTGGACGGCTTGGTTCGACAATACTGCACACTGCTGCCCAGAATAGTAACCTGTGGGCTGCAGAAATTCTACTCGGGAAAGGGGCGAATGTCAACATCAAGTCCAAGTCTTGTGCGAGGCGGTAGAGGGCGGAAGTCATGCGATGGTGCGCCTCTTTCTACAACACGGGCGCGAATTGACCGTCAAAAACACTTTGGACAAGACGGCACTCTCACTGGCCACGGAGAAACAAAATGAGTAGGCCATCTCTGAAATCCTTGAGTGGGGCAAGAAGCTCGCAATCGACCCTTGGGAATTGACGCAGGCTGCGTTGGAAGAGGCCGCCTAGAAACACTTCGGAAGGAGCTGGAGACCTTACTCGCAGTAGAGCCTGATGTGGCACGACGACCGGTGAATGCGACCCAGCTGATTCCGTTCTGCATCCGGAAGAAATATGACTTCAACGAAGACGCCATCGAATTGACCGCCGAGTTAGAGTCCATCATCCACATCCTCACCGCCAACGGGGCAGACTTCAACGCGCCGGTGGAGGAGACGATGCCGTTGCCCATGGCCGTGGCGAAGGAGTCGGAGGGCCTGGTGAAGCTCCTGCTGCTCAAAGGGGCAGACCCCAACGGCCGTGGTTGGCAAGGACTTACCGTTTTGCATGAAGCAGTTCAGAAGAAGAACGCGGAAATCGTTGAGATGCTGCTCGATCACAAAGCACGGCCAAACGTCGTGGACCACCACGGACACGCGTCTCTGCATGATGCCATTGCGAGCGGTCTCTCAGAGATCGCGATCCAACTCCTGAAGAAGGGGGCAAGCCCGGCCGTCCGCGAGCGATGGGGCAAGATAGCCATGAGCGAGTGCCATGGAAAGGTCAACGCTGAGGCCATGGAACTTCTCAGGTCGTCAGTTACCCAGTACGAGGAGGGCGAGACCGAATGGCATCGCGTCGTCACGCAGCTGAAGTCCACCACCGCCCTCGAGAAGCTACAACGGTGCCCTGACGCCAACGTGAAGAGCAGCTACGGAGAAAGCCTGCTGTACCGCGCGGCCGACAAAGGCCGCACGGCCATCCGTGAAATCCTGCTCTTCAAACAGGCCGAGGTTGACAGTGAGACCTGGTTGGCGCAGACTCCCCGATGGCAGTCGCAGAAGCGGGCCGTGTGGACGTCGCCAAACCTCTTCTCACCTGGGGCGCGAACGTGGACCACATCGACTACTACGGCATGACGGCGCTACATAGAGCCGCGCCGGGAGGGCGCAAGGCCGTCACGAAATTACTTCTGCAGCAAAAAGCCGACTTCAAGATCGAAGATGGGAAGGGGTTCACGGCACCCCGCCTTGCCGCCATGCGAGGGCATCTGAGCGTCGTGAAGCTCATTGTTGAGGAGGATGGTGACGCCGCCACCGTCGTTGTGCGCCAAGCGGACACTCGCACGTCCTGCCTGCACGTCGCAGCCGAGCACAGACACGGTGGCATTGTCCGCTGGCTCATGAAGCTGGGCTGTCCACCCGACACGGAGGAGAGCGGCGGTTTCACGCCCCTCGGATACGTATCCATTGTGTGCACCCTGCTGGACCACGGCGCGGACGTGCTGGGGAAGGGAGGGATCATGGGGCCCCTGTACATGGCTATCGACCACGGCCGTACGGATGCCGACGCTGAAACGAGCACCCTGGTAGTGTGCCAGACGCTACTGGAGCGCGGGGCAGACGTTCACCAGTCGAGTCTTTTCGGTAGTACGCCCCTCGACGCGGCGGTGTCGTCGGGGTACCTCCACGTCGCGAAGCTGCTGCTGGACGCTGGCGCCGGCAGGCCGCGGCCGCAGGTGGCGGAAGGGGGCCGAGGGCGAGAACGTAAGCATCGGCAGGTGGCTGTCGCAGGGGCCCGTGGCCAAGGCGGCTGGCAAGGGCGACACGGCCATGGTACGACTGCTGCTGGACTCCGGGTTCACGGCGGACGACGTCAATCCCCACTCCGGCAGCGCGGACACGGAGCTATCGGCGGCGGCGGCGGCGGGTAGCCACGTGGACGTGCTGAAGCTGCTGCTGAGTCGCGGGGCGGACGTCAACGCTCTTCAAGGCGGCGGAGAAGGGTCAGCTGGAGGCATTGAGGGTGCTGTTAGCGGCCGAGGAGACGGGGTCTGGATCGCCACATGGAGTCGTATGGGGCGACGGTGAGGCATGCGCTGTTTGGGTTGGGGGATCAGAGGGTCACAGGGTGTTCTTGGAGGCGGGCGTGTCGATGCCTCACGATGCGTGCGTCGTAGGGGAGTAGTGCGTAAGTGACAACGGATCTGGTCACGCGAAGAGTTTGGTTTCCTCTTACCTGTCATTGACTCGGACCCAGAAATGCAGGGACCTGAGGGGCCGGGGGAGGGGGAGGAGGAGGCAGTCGGTTCAGACTTGTGGTCGGTTCTGCGGTGGTTGAAGATGCTAGAATGGCATGTAGCGCTCCTCCAAGTAAATTTTCTCGTGCAATCTTTACCCCCTAGTGGCACCGTCTTGAGTGAAGCAGGCAGCACAAGGTGAGGCGGAAATCAGGAGAAGCCAGAAGCGTGAAGTCTGGGGCTAGCGAATACTTCCGCCTACAGCGCAAATTTACGGCGCGTAAAGAATATCTCGCTATGAATAGCTATAGCGTTCTCTAATCTATCTAGCTAGTAGCACTTTAATAATAAATTACCCGTTAGGGAAGCTCTAATTATATAACCTTCCTATTTCTACGCGATGGTTATAGCCTTAGTAGGCGGTTTATGCCCTCCGAAAGACTAACTCAGGACTAATAACAAGGGCGACCTGGCTCATGCAAGGTCAGACGCGGGGTGTTGCATTCACCCAACGTCTGTCACACGCAAAGAACCACAGTCGCAAGGCTAACGCAAATACTCCAGAGCCCAAGCATTTAAGGCGTCCTCAATACGCAGATGAAGGGGCACATTTCTCGTCTAACCATCAGTCCTCGGTCGACAAAAGAAGCGAGACCGGACGAGCGACCGGCGGACCACGAGTGGAAGCGACATCACCTAGACCATACTTAAAGGCTTACGAATATCCTGCTCGCGGTGTTTCGATAAGAATCACTTGGAGTCTGGCTGGCGCACGCACTTGGCTCGTTGTCAGCAAGAGGTTTGGCCTACTACCGCGTCAACGCCACGCCTGGAGACCTTCATCCTGCAAACATCGCGCTGCGCAAAGATGGCTTCCTCGACCCCAGCCATCGTCATCATCCCCGGCTCCTTCTCCACAGCTCAATTGTACTTCGACGTGGTCGACAGAATACAAACGTTGAGCGGCTCCAAGTCGGTCTTCGTCAACAACCTCCCGTCCGCGAGCCGCAACCCGCCCGAAGACCCAGCGACCCTGGACGACGACGCGAAGTTCTTCCGCGCCATCATTGAGAAGGTGGCGAACCAGGGGAAAGACGTCGTGGTCGTGGCACACTCCTACGGCGGGGTCGTGGGCACGGAGACTCTCAGGGGAGTGGGCAAAGCTGAGCGACAGGCGCGTGGACAGCCCGGGGGCGTCGTGAGGCTCGTCTACCTCGCTGCCCATGTGCCGTCGGCGGGCCATTCGCTGAAGAGCATGGTTGGAGAAGCTCCGCGCGAAATGGTCGAGACCGGAGAGGTAGGTACTTGCTGGTGTGCCCGCTCCAGTGACTTGGAAAACATCGCTCCCATGCGCTTCCGTACTGAGCACACGCGGGTATTAGCTAACAAACCCTCCTCAGGACGGCTTCCTAAGACTCGTGGGCACCGACATCATCGCCAAAGCCACCTTCCCCGACCTCGAATTCGACAAGGCCGTCGCGACCGTCAGGTCCATGTCCCGCCACTCGGCCCTCAGCTTTGCCAGCGAGGTCACGTACCCGGGCTACAAGCACGTCCCGGTCTCGTTCATCGTGTGCGAGAACGACATGATCATCCCGCCGGACCTGCAACGCGGGTATATCGAGATGATCCGGCGCGAAAGCGGGAGCGCCGTCGACGTCCACACGCTCAACACGGGACACTGTCCCAACACAACCGCGCCGGACCAGTTGGCCAAGGTCATTGTCCAGATTGCGGCAGCATCGGTATGAAGTGGGACGTTGTCCAATTTGAGACATTCAAGGTGATTTCACGCCCAAAAAAAAACAATACGACATTGAATAGTAAGAAAAGGGGATCAAACTCCCTCAGGCCAGGCACCTCGGGTATCACAACGGGCGAAAGAAAACAGCTTTTCACCGCCTCGAGCATGAGTAAAACACAATATGCCTGGGGATTCTCGGCGTGTCAGGTAGATGGTCGTGTTGGTGGACGTCGGTCTCAATGTAGTGATGGCCCAATTCGCTTTCGTGGCACACAACCCTAGCGACGTATGTTGCGACTAGAGCAAAGAAAGAATTGAAAATTCTCATGAATGCTGCTTCAATAAATAAAATAAAGGGATTCTTTCGTCTTCTTCCGTGCCTATATCATCAACACTCCGTCTGTTTTCGGAGATGCCGCCAACCGACAAGGTCCGCGCATGAACAAGCCCAGCTTCACCCACCAAGTGACGGATGAGGTCCCTTGAATTATAAGCTGCGCCATGATTGACCACAGGTTGGAAACATCGAATAGGTCCCAGCAATGTAACTCTTACAAGCGACGACGCCGAATTCACCGGTTTTACCGGTTTTACTTTACAAATTTCAGATGATCCGCGCCACAAAAAGAAATTCTCCAGTCCGGATCAGCCGCGAATGCACCGGGTGCGAGACAGTATGGCCACATATTCCTCAACAATGGACTCCTCAAAACTGAGTCTTCGCTAGCTGTCACTCGTGCGTGTCCTTGGTGACAATAGTCGATCTGCCGGTCTCCAAACTCAGCCTCGGGCTGCAATCAACGATACTGCTTTCTGGAGTATCATCCGTATTGCTGGGTGTATATCGAAAATCGTCGACGACCACTATTTCTCCTTCAAGCTCTTCTTCATATCGAGGTGGAGGTGTCACGTATGATGGGGCAATGTCGGAAAGCCCGCTGCTCCCGACGCCAGCATCGAGTTCCGCAGGTTCAAATCCTTCCCGATCACAATGTCCACGATACCCCGACCTTGATCGACCTTCTTCAGCCTGCACTAGATCCCTCACGAAATCGGAGGCATTTCGAAGCGTACGGATTTCCTTTTGTAATCCGTCGTCCCCCTCTTCTAGAAGGCTTTCTTGATCAAGGATCATTTCTCGCTTCTCCTCGTAGTCATTGGTGCCTGGGTTTCGGAAACCTTTCCACCAAGTCCTCCATTTATGCTTACAAGCAGCTTTGCGGTAAAGTCTCCTAGTACGACGCTCTTCCCACCGGGCTGCGCGCTCAGCCCGTCGTCGAGGATCCCTGAAGGCGATTATGGCGCGGATGACTAGACCAGACAGTATGACAAGCAGTACCAGCAGAAGGATTGCAAGCCCTATGCGATATTCTAGAAGGCGCCGATGTTCAGGGACAAAAGTTCCCAAGTTGGGTGGAGGCCCGTGAGGGTGGCTTTGAGGGCCGAAGCCAGGGGGTGGACCATGATGTCCCGCTGGCGGACGAAATCCTGGAGGCGGACCATGAGGTGGTCGGAAGGGAGGATGATCCCCACCCATGAATGGAAAGTGAGGCCGATGTTGACCTTCTGGGAGGGGAGTTGCTTCTGGCTCATTGGGTGGCGAAGTGGTAGTAAGTGGTTCCGCCAGCGACTGCGAAACTGGTGCGGGTTCCTCGTTACCAGCGGCAGCAGACGCTTCCTCTGGACCGTCTTCTTGTAAGATGCTGTCGACCGCAAAGCTTTCCTGGACTTCCGCGGAGCACGGTGATTGTGCATCACCATCTTTGCAACCACCATGTCGATTGCTATGATGGGAGAAGTGAGAGCTAATGAGTTTGGCAATGGTTGGAACTTCACTCATAGCGGTGTCCCACAAGCACTTCATGCTTGAGCAAGCTTTGAACTCTTGCTTGAGGAGAGAGATAATTTTTGTCTCGGTTGTGCGTATCTGCTCATGAAGGGCACCCATTTGATTTATCAATTCTTCAAGTTGAGAATACTCGGCTTGCAATGTGGTGTCAAGGGAAGAGGTAGGATCTGAGGCATTGGGAGTGATGGAGAGTCTTTTATCCTCGGACAAGAGCCATTCGTCACAGAGGTTCTCTGAAACCTGAGCTATAGGTTTGTCTTGGAGACGCAGTACTGCGGGTTGGCCTTTCTGCTTGAAGGAGGTGGTGAATCCAGAGGTATCTTTGAAGGGGTCATTGCCGACGATTCCCTCGAATCGAACAGAGATTATGGAAGCTTCACCCTTTAGACAGGTTGACTCCCAGGAAGCATTGACCTCGCGTTTGGCCGAGCCATCAGAAGACTTGGACATCAAGGAAATCTGACCGTTGGCAACGACATTGCCGGATCTTAGTGGAATGAGAGGAAGTCCATTCAGACGTGGAGGAGAATTAGAGCACTCCTCTTCGGCGGAGTCGATCTCAAGGGTTAGCTCCTGTGAACGCCAACGTCAACGACACCATCCCCCAAGACATGACCGAATCGGACACAACCTACCACTCCATCCTTTGTGTCGTCAAAACATTCCCGGCAGGGAGCATGGAAGTGAATGGTTAGGTGATTAAGATCTGTCGCTCGTCAGCCAACAACACGACTGCGTGAGTGGCATCCACTACCTGTTGTACCAGCAACAGTCGTGATGTCTTTCGCAACCGCATCAGGAGGCGAAGAAGCAGGAAGAAGAGATGCCGACGCAAGCGCAGAAAACAAAGTGGCCACGCGAGTAAGTGAAGACCTCATTTTGGACCCAATGATTGAACAAAGGAACAGACGATTCGGATGAGTGGGACTATGCCAGGAAAGAAACACCAATGATCCAATGGCACAAATTATTTGTTCAAATTGTATGGCATTCCCCCAGTAGAAACGGGAGCAAACCGCTCACTTTTTTTGCCTCACAACTCCATATTCTGATGCCTGAAGAGTATGGTGGATGAGAATCAAGAATCGAAGAGGTAATGAGCGGACGGAGGGTGTGGATGGCAGGACGGGATGGGAATCTTTCGCTTTTGGCTGGAGCCTGAGCCTGAGGTTGGGCCTGAAGGGAGAGTGGAAGAGGGAGGATGGCGCCAGAAGCCGCTTGGGCCTTTTGAGGTTTGGTTGCGCGCCTCGGACACGGAGGCGAGATGCACAGCCCCGACAAGTGCTCGGCCGCGTCGCCCTCCGGCTCCGAATCTGACCTGGCGAGTGGGATAAGGGTTCGACATGGGCCGTGCTGCTGGCGGCTCGGTAATGATGCTTGAGGTCATAGGCTTCTCGTGTTATTTATTGACTTTTCCAGAAATGAAATGATGACTTCTTTTTGACTTGCGCAGCTGCGCCTTGAACCTCCCCCAGACACTCTTGTGGCACGTGACATCACGCTTATGTAAGTCATGTACGCCAAGACTCAAGCCAGGTTCCTCCAGCTTCTGCCAATGAGGCTCCATAATGCTTCCCAGAGTACATATCAAAATAATCACCTGCTTTGATCACTCATTTACACCAAAAACGCCGCTCCTGCCCTCGTTCGCGTCCCACAGCTAGTGTTTTCGACCATCGCACCGCAGACCAGTTGAGCACCAGCTGAAACTGAGAGTACCAAACGCAACCGGTGCAAAAACGCGACGACAATGCTCCCCCTAGGCCTTCTGACGGCCGCACAAGGCCACCCCATGTTAGTGGAACTGAAGAACGGCGAAACTCTCAACGGCCATCTGGTAAACTGCGATACCTGGATGAACCTGACGCTTAAGGAAGTTGTACAGACTAGCCCGGAGGGGGATAGGTTCTGGAGGTTGCCCGAATGTTACGTGAGAGGAAACAATGTGCGTTCTGACTCCTACAATGTGCGAATGTTGCGATGCGTGTCTTCGAGCTCTGTCAGAGACCCACCATGTTGCATTTATGGCTTGAGCTCTGCTCCGGCTCTCCTCAATGATCAACAGATGTTTTGCTGATCAGACGGTCTTTTAACTGACCATGCCACCTAGATCAAATACCTCCGGGTCCCTGAAGAAGTCATCGACCTTGCGAGAGAACAACAGCAGCAACAACAACATCAGCAGGGTGGCGGGCAGCGCGGCGGCCGTGGAGGTGGGCAAGCAGGCCATGGGGCCGGTGGAAGGGGAGGAGGGGATCGTGGACGAGGGAGCGGTGGACAGGGAAGGGGAGGCGGAAGAGGGCACGGCCGTGGGCGAGGTGGAGGCAGGGGGCAAGGCTGAGATGAATTGACTTTTGACGTGCTATGTTGCGTGTTTCTCTATGACATATGCATCATGACGATCACATTACTGATTCTTCAACAATACCGAGACGTCAACACACATTCGCAGCATTTCACACTTTTACATCCAGGTCCAGACCTCGTCCCATTCAGACCTTGCACGGTCTTCTCAATTGAACGTTTCATCAGCCAGCGGAAAGAAAACAAGTTTTTGTCTGGTCTGCCCTCGAAGTGCAGACTCGAAGCCATCATAGTCTGTCATCGAAAGATGGCGACATCAGTGCAAGAATTTTAAGGAACCCATCGTTTCCACACACAAACCAAGGCCAGGACACCACCGCTATGCTAGTCCAGAAACAACGGCTTGCGACGCTCTCGGCAACGTTAGGGGGTTCACAATGTAAAGAATCGAAAAGAAACCATATCTTGCCACTCCAATCATCCTCATCTCTTTGGCAGAGCGAGGTCCAGGCATCGCCCGATCTAGAGACGAAGGTGTCAGTCAAGCGAGCCAGAAGATTAGGACAGCGATAACATACCTTGTCCGAGATGATGCCTTGGCCTTGTAAGTACCACCCCAGTCGCTTCACTAGTTCAACCTGCTCTTCCGGAGTCAGGCCCATGATGGCTGTTTCGAGGACCCCGCCCACTGAGGTCTTATACACAGCGATGAAACTCTGGTAGTACATGTACGCAAACAAACCCATGATGAATTGACAGTCCATGCGATCAGTCATACCTCCGTGACCGGGGATGCTGTCGCCAAAATCCTTGATCTTCAGAGTTCGTTTCAGTCCCGAGGCGAAGAATCCTCCGAAGGGAGCGATCAGCGAAGCGAATGACGCAAATACGAGAATATGGAACTGCATGGGGGCGATCCAGAATGTATAGTCCAAACCGGTCCAGTCTTTGATGTTGTATGGGTAGGCCTTGAAAACGGGATTCGGGTCGCATTCTAGGCCGGTGAAAATGTTGGCACCGAGGTCATTGACGGGGCAAATAAAATACTTATAGCGCATCAAGATGTTGGTGAGCGCAAACCCGAAGAAGATGGTGCAGATCCAAGCTCCAACAAAACCCTCGACAGTTTTCTTGGGGGAGAGGCTGATGAGTTGAGTGCGGCCAAAAGTGATGCCGCAGATGTATGCAAAGATATCGTTGGTAATGACCAGCGACGCCGGGAGGAAGAACCAGATCATGCCCTCAAAGACGTTGTTCATCATGAAGTGTGCTTGGACGACAATCAGATAGAGTGCCATATGAGTCCAGGCGAACTGGGCGAACTGAAATCGGTAATAATTTTTCCGCAACGAGGCAACGAAGGACATGAATCCTATCATAGAGTAAGCATTGAAAGACGGGACCGTGACAGTTTGCACACGCACCGAATATATACATCATGAAGCTGATGAACCTATGATGGGTCGCGAAGGGTAGCAAGACTTTGTCCACCAGCAGGATATGTTTGAAGTAGTAGATGACACTTTCGCCGTACAGGAAGTACATGGTGATGGCCAGGAAGTACCAGTTTAGCGAGGTCGTCAACGGAAGGTTCTTCTGTTTCGTGGGCACCTGAGCGATTGCGATCACCTCTTTGAATGAGACGATTTGAACGGCGGTAATGACCATGAGGACGTAGACGTGGCCCGCAAACATCGCGCCGAAGAAACCACCTATCATCGCTAGTGTCCATATTGTCCGGGTTATGAAAGTCTGCTTCTTTTTCTCGTACTCCGATACATGATCTGGCTTCTCTCCTTTCACAATGTTTCCATTGGTGTTGCTGTCGTGGTGATCTCTCTGAGGACTCGGTGGCTCGGAAGCAGTGTCGCTAGCGGCAGAAGAGCTTTGTCGACGGTGATGGTTTCCATTTCCATTACCGTTGCCGTTGCCATTGCTGTTCGACCGGTGTTGGAACTTGACACCCTTTTGCCGGGGCATGGCTTCTTCTGCGCGGCGTGAAAGAGCCGCAGGAAGAATGTTGTGCCTTCTGCCTCAGGGGTGTGCGCCGATTGAAGATGGAAATCGCAGAATGGGAAGGAGAGGGGATGCTTCGCTTGACACGTGCTTGATGGCTGGCTGCCTGAGACTTGCTTTCAGGAGCGGCACTAATCGCCCGCGGATTTCCTGATTTTATTCTGGTTTGTACATGGACTGGGCACTCTATCAGAATTGATGAGCAGAGGAGGCGGCGACGATGAGTGACAAATCGGTGTCGTAGGACAGTGAATAGAAGGTATCTCAACCAAGTTGATGGTAGGTCGGGCCACAAAAAAGTAAGTTGACTGATTGCGCAGGGTAGGTAGCCAGCTTATTACTCGGAGTTAGATTTGCGTCATACAGCGAAGCCCCCGCTGCGGCCTGGTAGCCACTGCAGCCCACTGCCCCGAAGCCCACTGACTCTTTGGTCTAGGCATTACTACCTGAGAGATGATGCTCGGAGCTGCAGTTGTTCCGGGCGCTTGTCACTGGCTCATCCGCACCGCTAATGCACCCTTCACAACTTCGCCCTTCGCTGACGCCGAAGACCACTGGAAAGACACCAACCACACACGACCCCTCGCCGTCGCGTCGAATGCGCGTCTTTGGTTAACGGTGTGCCTTCACACAAGTGCCAGGCGCACAAAAAAGCACCCCGGCACGTAAACATATGCCGTTTGTGCCACTTTCGGTGTCCATTGTGGTCCTCGATGGAGGTCAAACATGAGTGGCATGGACGACAACGAAGACGAGACCGATCTCTTTGACGATGACGATTTCGACAATCTGTCAGAATCCGCTTTACAGCAACTAGAATACCATGCCATCCTGTCCACCCAGAGAGCGCAAGCAACCAAACATGTTCCTCTGCCTGCACAACAGTCCACAACTTTGCCGCAGTCGAAGTTTCCGACTCGCCCACAGTTCAATCCTCGACCCCAGCCTGCGCATCCAGCTATTCAGAGGTATTTGACCGAGGACGACGATAGCTTTGAGCTGGTCGGAGAAGAGGGTGTGCCTACTCCAGTAGACAATCAAGATTCCTATCCTATACGCCGGATCCAGGTCAGCGAAGCTGCTCAGAGAATACACTTCCGCCAACAACGGTATGGTCAAGCATATGGTGCTGAATCCCATCCACCACTCGGCGAGGTCAACCATCGAGGTCAGAGAGGTCCGTGGGAAACAACTTCAGCGGCTGGTTTCAACCATGGCGCCGCAGCAGGACTGGACGAAATGTCCTTGGATACTCCGCTTCTACAAACCAGTACAGCTATCTCGGCAGGTGCTCGTGATACCTCACATACCCATGCCGATGAATTGTTTCGAGAGCGGGAAGAACTCGCTCGGGAGTTACAAGCTGCCAGGGATATGGTCACTATGCAAAAGGGCGAGATCTCCATCATTCGAGCGAACTTTGAGAAGGAAAGCAAAGTCTACGACCGACAAATCGGCGCTCTAAAAAAGTCCATGGAAGAAGAATCCGCGAAACACACTGCTGCACTCAACGCTTTGGCTGAGAAGAATCACAGTCTTACCACTCGATACCAATTCCTACAGCAAGAGCACAATCAAGGGCTTCAAGAGACCAAGACCCTCAGGCAACGACTGAAGGACAGACAGATGGAGAAGGAATCTGATCTAACAACAACGCCCAAGCGTGGCGTCGCAAGTTCTCTTCGGGATGGCTTCAATGATGACGATATTATGCTCATGTCTCCTTCGAAATCCGCTCGACGTTCGAAGCCGCCGACTCCCACCGCAGCGGGTAAGAGAAAACGGAAAACTGATGGGCCAAGTCCTGTGAAACCGCTTGTTTTGCGCCCATCTAGCTCTACAAGTCAACATGAGATGCCGCCGCCGCCCCAACCCATCCAAACCATCGAGCAGGTCATTCCGGTTGTTCGGAAGGACAAGCAGGCTGAACGCAATCTGAAATTCCTGCAGTCCGTCATTGAGTATCGAATCAAAGACTCGAAGCAGCCACTCTTTGAAGCTTTGGCCAAATTTGCCTTCCCCTCGAACCTGTCGAAGACGTTTTCAACACTTTTATGGGAAGGCATTGCTCATCTCGCGGGACGCCGCCTCCCTGGCGACCTCCTTCAGCTCCTGATAGATTTGTGGTCCAAGTCACTGAAAGAACAATACTATAAGCCAATTGCCTCTCTACGGGAGATAGCAAACCATATTATCGACCTCGATATGCTTGTGCTCGATTCTGGCATCATCACTGCCATGATACCTCTCCTAAAGTCTACCATCACGATCAACGGCGAGAAACGCTTTGAACACTCACCCGTGAATCATGCCACTTATGGCAAAATCCGCCAGACTCCTCAGTCAGTTATTAACCCAGAGGTTGATGGGACGAGCTGCTTGGAACTCATGCTCACAGTCGCCTATGCGGTTTCAGACGACGAAGAGCTTATCGCTCTTCTATGGCGCCTTATGGACCACCAATTCATCCTGATGATGCTCAATGCCTGGCAGCCGATATCTGATATAGCACTCATGCTTCGTTTGCTTGCCACGAGCATCTTCCCTGCCACATTCGGCAGTATTTGTGCCGATGACCAGCAATCACAAGTTGAACATTGGATGATGAATCGGATCTGTTCTCTCCTTAGGGAAACGCCCAACGTCGACGAAGGAGTTCTTCCCTACACGACGCAGCATCTGTGCCAACTCCGACTCGAGGCCATGGACCTCCTCATCAAAATCGCCATAACATCGTCTCAACATCCGCATGATGATCCCTCTCATCACGGCAGCCTCCTCATCGCAAATGACACGCATGCAATTGCGCGCCTTGTCCGCAGCTTGTACGACCAGGTCTCAGCAATGTACTCGCTCCATCCAACCACGCACACTTTACATGCCTCCCTTGTCAACAAAGGCGTTTGTCTTCTCTATCACCTTTTACAACTCCACGGCTCGACGATAAACCTGCAAGAAAAGCTCTCTGTGATCAACGGTGGCGTGCATAAACATCGAGTGGTGCTCACGAGACTGGCTTTCTCGGAGGGTTTCGTGGTGGATAAATATGTGAGCGATGAGACTGTAGCCATGGCAACACAGATGCTGGAGGAGAGCGTGACGCCAGATGAGGCGGACGAGCTTGTAAAGTGCTTTCCGGGGTTCAATGGGAGGGGAGCTGGCAGAGAGGAAGGCGAGTAGTCTCACTGTGACGGGCAACTGACTGAGGTCTACCGGTGCCTGTGCAACCGGTTGGTCCTGGATAGATACCGGGCCGGATTTGCTCAAAACTTTGTGTGTGAATTAATGAATTAACGTCGCAATCCCTCTTTGCTCAGAGGTTGTCATGATACCTCTCTGCCTCTTTTCACATGGGAGTATGTACAAGGTACTGTAGCTTTGGTTGACGCAGTCGCTCGCGGTCCACGAATTAAAACAAAGGCTCGAGACAATTTCTGACACCGGGACAGATATTGCCTTCTGCCGGATCAATGCTGCAGCAAAGACTGACTATACATTACATCTAAGTCATAGTAATTTCATATCCAAGAAGCCCCTTGTCCAACTGCAAACCGGGCATCGAGTCTTCTCGTTGCCCGGCAGTCGTTCATTCCAGATCATCACATCATTATGTCAAGGGCGGACAATTATGGGATCGATCTCCATCCTGCTTCGCCCTGTTACTTATCGTTCTGTTGGGACTTCGATTCGATACGGTAGCCCATTATTCGTGCCACTGCCGTCTTCCCCTTCCCTGGCAAGACGGATGACAGGCAGACCGTTGCCGCTCCTGCCGCTCCTCCGCGAACCTCGTGTAGACTGTCGGCTGAGATCGTGATGTAGCACAGACCCGGTGTTGGATTCTCCAGAAGGAGACTTCGAAAAGTCCGAATGTGAACTCATCCGTGACACCGCAGAGAACATTCTCGAGCTCGAGCCGTTTGTCGAAGGTCCGGGCCTCTGTCTTGAGCCGGATCGCGGGACTCTGGGAGGTACAGCGCGGACGGACTGCGTGTCGGTTTCCTCATCTGCGTCGACACGATGGGCGCCTGAGCCAAGATCGAGTTCCGAAGATGCATGCTTGTCGAGGTGGTGGTGCTCTTGTTCAAAGGAAGAGAGAGAAGGGGCTGAATCTTCCGAGACGCGGCGTGGCGGGAGTTTGTGGTGGCGTACGGAGCCGGAGGCTGAGTAGGTGGATGGGATGGATGAGGTCTCCGCGTCTGGTGGACGAGAGCGATAGGAGGGGTTCCGACGGATTAAGCTGGAGGTTTCGGATTGAGACGACAGACCAGAGTCGTCTTCGAGATCGAGCATCTCAACGTCGACGGGGGTCATGTTGCGGAGTAACTCGGCAAACATGCGCATCAGGCTCTGGAAATCTTCGTCGTTCAATGGTTCCGACGAAAACCGGGCGCGTTCGTACGCCACGAGAAATGCCACTGTCAGAGAATTATCCGGTACCACGCCGATATCAATGAGATACTGGAGGTATGCTCTCATACCCATAGTCCTACTCCGGGCAAGCTGATCGATAACGCGCGGATCGGGCATCGACGCGCCGTCTGGATCGGGCAGGGAGTGCGGATCATCGGGCGCAAGGCTGACAGCCTTTGCTTCGATCAGATCAATTAGCTCATCCACGACCGTGCAGTACTCGAGCCCCGGCAACTCCTTGGAAGCAGGTGATGACCATCCCGGATGCGCGACCTTTCCCCAACTTGGCTCGGCATTCTGGTCCGTATTGGTATGCGTATTTGTCAGTGCGAGCATCCTCGTCCCAATGTTAATCGTGTCATGCTCAATCCTCCGACTCCTCGGCCGGGCCTGATATGCAATCACGGCACTCTTCTCCAAACATTCTTGGATCAATTTGTGCACTCGGCGTCCCGGCAGGTCCTCCTTTTCAATGGGCATATACGTTTTCGGTATATCCTTAAGCACCGAACGATTTGTGTACAGCCTCGAAGCATATATCAGGATGGCTAACAGAGCAGTCACAACGTAGTCGCCCGCGATGAGGAAGATGTCGATGAGGCGGCGGCGCTTGTAGGACTCGTATATAGTGTCGGCGGGAGTGACAGCAACGACGATTATGAGGATCAAGAAGACGGCGGTGAACGAGGTGCTGTAGAAGATGCGGAAGATGATCTGGCGCTTTTGTGCCATCTCGGCGGTGGTGGCAGCGTTCGTGATCGTGCTAGGCTCATTGTGATATCGTTATGGACATCTGTACGATGTCCGCCTCATACTGAACTAGGAGAATAAGTGGTTATGGACTGGAACTCGAAGTATACCTAGTCATGTACTACGGACTGAGCTGAGGGATGATGATGGATTCGACGAAGAACATTGGCTAAACATCGGCATAACGCCGGACGCTGACGAATGACGCCATCACGACCAGCGAAGCGACGACGACCAGCTTTCGTCCTATGAAGATCTTTCTGTAGGAGAAGCTGCCTCTCACGCTGCCTCTCACAGCCTTACTAGATCACAGCCTTATCTACGATGTCGATGATCATCTACACAAAGGATCAAGCCGCAACCTCGTTGCAGGATAACCGCGGCAACGTTGTCCCTAGAAGGCCGCTCGGACGAATTCACGCTCCGCTTGCAGACCGAATACGCTCCCTGGCCAATTAGCTGTGGAATTGATCGTGATGCATCCGCCTGATGTTCAAATTGTTTAGAATGAGAAAGCTCCAGGTTGGGGAAGAGGCACTGGACGTATGGTGCAGCTGACAAATCAACATTGATTCGGCGAGAGTCCTGAACAGCGGTAAACACATGATGTGGTGCTATTTAATCACTTCGCAGCAGCGGTCCTAAATTGACCTTCTGAGAGCACACCCAAGGCAGCAGAGCAGTCTTCCAAAGAGGTCAGCCAAGCAACAAGGATACACCTCTCCACCCATCCTACACCATGGCATCACTCAACCTCTACGATACGACCATCGTCCCCATCGTCCGCACGCTTCGCAACCTCTCCAGCCTCCTCAAGAAGGGAGAGAACTTCGCCGATGCCAAAGGCATTCCTCACTCGGAGCTCCTCGAAGCTCGCATTGCTCCAGACATGGCCGCTCTCCCCTTTCAAGTCCAGACTTGCTCCAACACCGCCAAATTCCTCGCCGTTCGCGTAGCCGGTGTGGAAAACGTCCCCTGGGAAGACAACGAGAAGACCTTTGACGAGCTGCAAGCTCGAATCACCAAGACCATTGATTTCCTCGAAGCTGTCAAGCGGGAGGATTTCGAGGGGAAGGAGGCGGATCACGAGATCACGTTCCAGGGCGTGAAGCTTACTGGACTCGTCTATGTCAATGCGTTTGCCATGCCCAATTTCTACTTCCATGCTGTTACGGCGTATGATCTATTGAGAATGAAGGGCGTGGACATCGGAAAGAAGGATTGGCTGGGCAGAAATTGAAGACGCTGACCTGACGAAAGAAGTGGTCGGGATCCTGCTGGGAGCGGCTGAACATCCCAAGATGCGAGAAATGTCTTACAGTTTAAGAATCCCCTGAGACGTGGGCAACATTGCTGTGGTGGCTCTGACTGGGTTATTACGCAAAGCAGAACTCCCACGTGGCTGTCCATAGAGAAGACCAATCGTCATCTAAGCGTCAAGTAGACTGCTATCCTCACCGCTCTCTTAACCCTCTCGCTTGTCTGGGTCATTGATCCATCCATCTGCTCGACAGGTACATGCTGGGAGTAATTCGAAATTGCTTGGGTGCGACAATCAGCTCGAAGATCATGTGCTTTGTGTTCGTAGCCTACATGAGCATTGTGTGGCTTTTGAGCTTCTCGACAACTTCAATGTCCGGGGCGCCAGAGACAGAGCTATAGAGGGGCAAAAACCTCTCCTGCGACGCCTTGTCGATGCGCTCTATGATCTTAAGGGGGGGATCTCCCAAATAGGCGTTCTGTCATGGTTATGGGAGGGGCCCAATGCAGATCACTGGGCGATAACATCCACAAGATATTTCATCCTATAACTGAGGGGATCTTTTTGGGACCGGACAGGTTCGTCTTCATTTAAATGCATATACCATATGTCTTTTTATGACCCTTCCTGCCGAATACCTTGCAGGCAGTGACTCTGCCCCGATGAGCCCCAGCTTTCAGACAGGTGACTGTGTCGAAAGCGCCATGTTTGGCCTCAAGTCCGTTTTTGGTCTGTGCAGATCTTTTTTACATGGTACGATGGATACTCACCTACATTCCCAGAGATTCCCGATGCAAATATCATGATAGGGGCGTTCTTAAGTCGTTTCATGACCAGACAGTCACTTACCGGTGGCCCTCGAGACTCACCTCCTGGCTTCGACAGCCTCGTCACGTGATGCCACCGAAGGGCTCAACCTGACGGACTTGCTCTTCCAAAGATTCAAATGCGCTATAACACCCTCGGATCTGGCGAGTGATTTTTGCAAGGGTGTCTACACGCTTTTGACTTCTATGGGTGGATATCTTTGGCAGGGGCTGATGCGGTGTAGTGACAGCCAAGAGGGATTCAAATCTGTTTGTCAGCGGGCGTCCCGAAGAGGCGACAACAAGAAGCCAATATTACTGGGCCGTGAATAACTCGCCCAGCATTAAGGGTTGATGGAAGACCAGACTACCAGCCGTGTCCGCGCATGCCGCCTTTATTCGAGAACGCTCGGCTAGTGGTATGAGACTTTGCGTTATTGTCGAGGGTCCTTGGCAGGTCAGCACCAAGCCAACGGCCAGACGACCAAGCATTCAAGTGACGATGCTAGCCGACGCAAGAGGTGACATTGGAAAAGGACAGCCAAGTAGTCCAAGTAACCTCCATAAATACGAGGTCCACATTAAGAACAAACGTACTTCCTATTCCGAACACTGCCACCATGGCTTGTCGCCCGCCTCGTCTACAACCCTTGATCAGCCGCGGCTACACCCAATCAAAGACGTTGTCCCGATTAGGCAGTGCGGTACTTAACGCGAACCTTGGATTGGAAACCAAGAGGTGCCAGCTCCAGGTCTAGCTGGGACTTGCAAGTGGCTGATTCAAGGGAGGTATTGCGCTTGATGATGTTACCCTTGGAGCTTGTTCCGCAGGTAAAAGGTATAGACTTGTTTCACGACACCGGGGCTGAGACCTTGGCCCTTTCATTGTAATAGTCTTATGCCAATGATCGTGCGACTGGGCAGCAAGCCGCGCCACGAGCGCAGGATGACATACCTATAAAGGCCCAATACATCCCCATCCCAGGATTGTCAAATTGAGCATGCCAGTTCTTTAAGACGCAAACCCGCTGTCCCAATCCAACTTTTCTCAAACGGCCGCAACGATACCTTCTCCTCGCAACTTCAACGAAGGCTCTCGCCATGTCACCGTCAAAGACAGACCGCAACACCCCGCCTGGTATCAAGGACGAAAAACACCGCACGATCGTGAACAAAAACACAGGAGAGACAATCACATGGACAACATACGGATATGAGAGCGAGGGAAAGGAAGCAAACGCCATCCTCGTGTGCAAACCAGGCGGCGGCCCACCCCTCCACTACCACACCAGCTATGCCGAGCGGTTCGAGGCGGTCGAGGGCGAACTGGGCGTGATTTTGGGCAACAGAGAACCCATGCATTTGAAGCCGGGGGAATCGGCCGACATCCCCATCGGCACCAGCCACCGCTTCTTCAATGACGGAGACAAGGACGTCACCTTCAAGGGCTTCGTCCTGCCGGCGCACGCAGGCTTCGAGAGGAGCCTTTACATACTCTTCGGCTTGAACAACGATGGTCTGGCGGATGCGGAGACGGGCATGCCGCACAGCATCTTGCACACCGCTCTGATCGGGGAGATGAGTGACATGAGGTTCCCGGGCTTCCAGGGCGGGTTGATGAATTATGTCGGCAAAGTTCTGGCCGTGTACGCGAGGTGGACGGGCGTTGAGGATGAGTTGTTGAGGAAGTACTGGGATTGATTTCCATTCAGCGGCGTTTCGGAACTAGCAGACTTGTAAGGGGCCTTAAAAGGCGTAGGAACCACCATGGGGAGTTTGGAAGTCCATCGTCCCCTTGTAATCGGAAAGATCATCTCCTGGATAGCCATTTCGATTCTCAGCCGACTGTCTCCAATCACGTGGGATGTGTCGAACATGTTTTGGAGATTACACTCTTGACTGAGACCATTAGCAGGTTCGAGCTAGATATTTGTCAACCACTAGGACGTGGCTGCTGCCATAACCCCAGAGTGCTGCTGGTTGCTTTCGTGCATACTCTGCATTCTGGCGAAAGGAATTAATTTCCATTGAGAATGCCGGCTCCTAGGAGAGCCTCGAGTTCCTCATCGGTGACGTAGTCACTCATGGGTGCGCCGACGCCTCCCGCCTGAGGAAATGGCTCCAGCCTGGCGCGTGTTTCGGCTGCTGTGTCTGTTGCATTGGGGGGCTCTTCCAGCCTATCCAACCGTGGGCGTTTGCGCACGTATTCTGTTGCCTCGTACGTTGGGAGCACAAGTGATGGGGATTCAATGTGACGGACAAAATTGGCCTACCTTGCCACAAGCACTGGTGCAGGCAGCCACCCTTTGAAACTTGCCATACTTCTTGAGCTATTGCTATGATTCATGCGATGATATTTCTACTGTATTCTTGACCGATGTTGGATTTAGGAATCTTTAAGCCCGCGGACAAACCGCCTTGGTACGCAAGCTGTTGGTGAGAGCAAAGGTAAGGAGATGAGTGGTTTGACAAGCGGCCAGCTGAGGGCGAGTCACACGTCCTTACCTACCCTAGTAGCCGTACGTGGTAATATGCTCGGGGCAGTTTTCACTCGTCTTCACCCGCCAAGAGTTAGAGCGTTGCTTGGCGTGTTTGCCTTCAGATGTACCTGTATTTTCCGCAATCCCTCTGTTTGGACGATCCGGGCCACTTGATCGGGGTAAGCGATCAGTGACGAGAGCATGTTGGGGACCCGAGGAGTCGCTTGATCGACATCTGTCTCTTTGTCTGGCTATACCTTTCCGCGCCGTCCGTTCACCATGGCCGAAAAAGGCTCTCCGTCTCTCGCAGCCGTTGCGGTTTCTTCTCTCATTCTGGGCCTGCTGGCAGGCTATTTTATCGGGCAAGGTTCTAGCATAGGCGTCTTTGGTGGTCCCGGAAATGCGAAGCAAGCTAGAAAAAGCTGGCCAAACAGCTATGACGTCAAAGTCCATGCCGACTCGAGCGACGACCAGGCGGATGATGAGGACGAAGCGGACGACGAAGATGAAGATGAAGATGACGGGCAAGAGCTGAACGATTTCAAGGACTCCACAGAGGAGGTGAAGCTTGTGTTAGCTGTGAGGACGGACCTGGGCATGGGCAAGGGTAAGGAGACTCGCGAGCCAATCTACTAGGTGCTTCGACTGACTCTCCGTTACAGGCAAGATTGCAGCTCAATGCTCCCATGCTACTCTTGCATGCTACAAATACCTCCTCAACCACGTCACCTCGGCTCCTCTCCTGAAGCGTTGGGAATGGGGAGGTCAGCCGAAGATTGCGGTACAAGTCAAGTCCGAGGAGGAGTTGGAGACACTTCAAGCACAAGCAATCAGCTTGGGGCTCTGCGCAAGGATCATACACGACGCCGGAAGGACACAAATTGCCGCCGGCAGCACCACAGTACTGGGTGTTCTCGGGCCCAAAAGCGTGGTTGACCAAGTCACTGGTCACTTAAAACTCCTATGATTGAAAGATGGTGGAAATAATCAGTCAGACAGACCTTGCCGGAACCCGGAAGCATGAAACTCGACACACAAAAGCCTCGAACTGTCCGGTCAATTTTTCGCATCAAATGTTGTCTCCAAACACCAAATCCACGAGAGCAAAAGGTTGAGCAGCTCCTAGGATCTAAGACCGCGACGACATTAGATGTACGTCTCCCGGGTCCCCTTCTCACTGCTTCTATAAATCGCGTCGATCATTTTGTGCCTGACCAAGGCATCTTCAAATGTAGTGACGGTCCCAGACCCGGCACCAGCGAATGCGTCCCAAGCCTGGCCGACGTTGTACGCGAAGTCGGAGGCGACTTCCACCTTGACCTCCTCCGGTTGCGGGCCTTTTCCATCGTCAAATGATTTGAACGATGCCTCTTCCTCTGCCTTCACGAACTTGATGGTTGGGTGAAACATCTCGACAAGTCCACTGGGTCCTTCTAGAATCAGGCTGCCTTGGGTTCCATTGATTTCCCAGTAGAAGTCATTGCCTGTCAGAGAATGACCGCCCTGGTACACAACAGACGCCACACCTCCCCGCGCCAACGTCCCTGTCACACTCATATAATCGTGGCAGGTCTTGTCGACGATTTTTTGCACTTTGCCGGTAGTCGGATCGACTATGGGCATCTTTGGTCGGTGATTGGCCAGAGTGGCTTGCAAGTCTTTGAACTCCCCCAGCACGAAGCAAAGCGCATCGATTGCATGCATAGCAGGGATGGTGACAAGATTGGCGCCGGCCTCGATGGACAATTCGTATTCGAGAGGTGCTGGCATTACTCGACCCATTATCTTACCAGACCCAATCATCTGCAAAAGGCGAATGGTCAGTGTTATCGTTCAAGCAAACCCAGGTACCAAGTATCTCGCAAGGGTCTGAAGAGAGGGAAAGAGTTTACCGTCGTCCCTAAGATACCGCCCAGTTTTCCTGAAGCAACCATTTCCTTGGCCTTGCGGATGCTCGGATTCTGACGTGCTTGGAGCCCGATCATGGTCTTCACATGCTGCGACGTGGCGAGAGACGTGAGCTCCTCTGCTTCTCTCAGGTTTGCACCAAGAGGCCACTCCACGAAGACGTCTTTTTTGGCCGCGATCGCGGGCTTGGCCAATCCGTAGTGAGTCGGGGTCTTGACGGAAACAACAACTACGTCGACGTTCGGATCGCGCACGAGAGATTCCACATCGCCGTAGCAGGCGACATTGCCAGGAAGACTGTACTTCTGGACGGCCTTCTCGGCAGAAGCTCTGCTGCTGTTCTGAAGAGCCGTGATGCGGTAGTGCGAGGATTGCAGCAGATAGGGCAAATGAGAACCAGCGGCCCAGGAACTGTTTGACGAGGAATGCGTGAGTGATGTGTTCGTCGTGGAAACGAAAACAAGCAGAGTAGAATCGTGGGAAATGGTCCTCACCCTTCAGCGGAAAGTCCAATCACGCCCAACCTGATGGGTGCCATCTTCTCGAGGAGAAAGTAACTGTCGACAGTCGCGAACAGGCTGAGTTATAGATGTACAGCCAGGGAATCCAATATTCTCGTACGGCGATGTTGTAGAGGACTTTGTTTCACGGTTATAGACTGATCACGAAGCTCCTCCTTTTGACACCCAGCGTCCTCGCATCTTTATACATCTGTGCCCCAGAAGGAAAGAAACATTATGCCGTGGATTTATATGCTCGCCTTTATGTAAGAACCCTGCATACCGTCATTAGCGAGCACCAACGAGGCCGCATTGAACAAACCCCCCTTGCCCCTTTTGAGGTGGTGTTATTTGCTTACACGAGCTGTGGCGGTGCGTGCCAAACCACGCCGTCCACAAATTCTCACAGTAGCAGCCACCTAACCTATTATCTTCGATGCCCAGCTACAAGCATTGGATCTTTGATTGTAGGGGCACCCAGTCGACTGATGTGGCACCCCCGGAAGAGGCGTTTGGCGGTCTTTGAGTGGTGCGCTGCTTGATGGGGATGCGCGGCTTATAAATGGTGCAAAGCATAGATGCTTGCATAACAACCCTAACGAAGATTCGTCCTCCACCGCGCGGTCGGGACGGTCGTTGCCATCGTTACGTCTAATTAGAGAAAAGAGAGGATGAATAAAAGAGGCATGGACGGCGATGAGGCTCTAGGATGGGACGGTTCATGCGTGGGAAGCAGCCGTGGTGAGGTTGACGAGGACAGACATACAAGAAGGTAAGTTCGTGAGTTCGTTACTTCATTTGTTGATTGTATTTTATTCCTGTCCTTTAATTTCTCCTCCTTTATTTGATTCGAAAGCTCGTCAACCTGTTTTATCTTTGGTGTTCATCCAGCACTGTCGGGGAAAATAATGCTGCCTCATCTCCAGGAGGGTGCATCCGGCCATCTCAGTTCTCTTGCTCATACTTCCTTGCCAGCTCCTCACTCCGCTGCTGGTACCTGTCCCGGTACGTGTTCAACAGGTCGAACGAGATCTTGGACCCGCCACAAACAACAATCACGACTTTGGAATCAGGTCCGAACCCCTTGAGCACCCGCTTCAACCGCCCGTCGTATGCCAGGGCAACGCTGGCGCCGCAGGCCGGCTCCACGAGGATCCTCTCGTCGTCCAGGAAGCGCCAGCAGGCGGCGCAGGCTTCGGCGTCGTCGAGCACCACGGACGTGACGGCGGGTCGTTGGGCCTGGCGGAAGGCATTCTCGGCCACGCGGATGGCGCCCAGCGAGGTCGCGACGGAGGTGATGCCGGGAAGCGTGACGAGTTCCTTCTTCTGCAGCGACTGCGCCAGCGAGTCCGCGCCCAATGTCTCCACCGGCAGGACCTGGACCTGGTCGGCCCAGCCGACGCGGTCGAGGCCGTGCATGATGCCCGAGAACAAGCCGCCGCCGCCCACGGAGCAGACGATGCCGTCCGGTTTCTCCCCCTCGGGCATCTGCTTCTTGATCTCCTCGACCATGGTCCCCGCGCCTTCCCAGATGTAGGGATGGTCAAAGGGGTGGATGTAGATCCCCTTCTCCCCCTTTGCTTCCGCCGCGGGGATGACGACTTCCCGCAGATGTTGGTCGGCGAAGAACCAGCTGTCGCCGTGCGAAATCACCTCGCTCGCCCCCGCGGCGAGTAGCTTTGCAATCGTGGCTTCATCCGTGCTGGTGGGCACCACGACCGAGGACGCGTAGCCCAGAGACGTCGCGGCCGTGACACACGCCAGCCCCGCGTTGCCTCCCGACGAAGAGTAGAAGTGCAGCGGCCTGTCGTCGGCGGCGGACTCTGATTGTTCCCGGATGCTTTTCAGCATCAAGTTGCCGATGCCCCGGGACTTGAACGACGACGAGGGCTGGAGGTTTTCGAGTTTGAGGAAGATGCGACTTTTGAACGACAAGCCCACGGGTTAGCAAAATGGTTGCGCTCGTTAACATGGAGAAGGGGGGGTTGTGTTTTACCAGCCGGCGATTTTGGACAGGATTGTAGATTCGAGCAGCGGCGTCTCGATCCACGGCTGCTTGACGGGAGGCATGGCGTCTGCCTCGAGGTGGTTCCTTTCTATCATTGCTTTCCCGTATGTGCCTCTTCCGGACAAAACTAGTCCGTGCAAATGTTGGATCAGTTATAGACAGGACAGACACAATATTTTCGGCTTCTCCAAAGTACCCCGGGCGATGCACCGATGGACAAATAATACCAATATCAACAATGATAAGCGGCCACAGACACAGTTAAAGAGGCAAGGGAAAAGAAGGAGGGGTGGCTACCCACGGTCAGCACCGGGAGTCGTCCTGTTCCCTTTTTTTCTCTTTTGTAATAGAAAATTGAATTCCTGATCGACAAAAAGCCTCCGGAACCTTTTGAGATCCACGCCTTGTTACAATGACAAGTGGTGACAAGGTGCATAAAGCTTATGTAAAGGGTTGGTGACACCCTGGCGACGCGAGCCAGGGCTTGACGTAGGATTCGATGATCTAAAAGCTATTACCTGAAAAGACTTTTTTTCTTTCTTTTTCGCAGACGGAAAGCGGGGCGCGTGCCTGAACTGAACTGAACTGAACTGAACTGTACTGGTCTTACTGTCCCCTACAACCTCCGGTGTGAGAGTCCCGTGGCCTGAGCCTTGTGACCGCGTGTGAAATGCGGCGGTTGGTTGGATCACAAGGTGTGGTGTGGAAAGAAGCGGATGATTCTGTTTTGGTCTCGGGCAGGTCTGGGCGATAGGCCTCGAAGGATCGAGAAGGACAGCAATAATTGACTTCATGGGGATGCGGGATGTTGCACAAGGGCGCAGTGGTAATGCGGGAAGAAGGGCGAAGACTTATCGTAGTGATTAATCTTTGAGAGTGGAAACCCCCCATTATTTACTAGGTATATATATGCTTGGACGGCTAAGGAAGGTGTCTTTAGCCTAGGTACCTACCTATAACTCCACCTGTGCCAGCAGCTGCAGACCACCAAATGCTCACAAAACAGACCTGGAGTCAAATCAGACCTCCTATCAATCGGCTACAGCCATGTATCTTCCAGCTAGGTACCTGCGTCGTTCAGATATGGTGTTGTGGATGCCCTGCCCTTACGCTCCCGCCTCAGTTCACCTGCGCCTTCCGAAGAAAACAGGTGAGTGGCGCTTGTCGAATCTACAATAGTGAGTCTGCTTTGACTACATTCTACATCATCCCCTCAGGGGACAAACCCTGTGACTGTGCGGGTCTTCTACGAGTCCTTGGGCACAGTCCAATCGAAGGCTGGGTGACACGTAGGCCTGGTCGCAATTCCAACTATCCCTGTTGACTCGGGCAGCCAACGACAACTGTGCCCACCAGTCGCCCCAAGCGAGAACTTTGTGCCCAAGGAACTAAGCGGACAAATACGAGAGGACCACAAGAACAGCATGTGGCACAAGACTCACCCAATGCAGACTGGTACACTGCCTTTGTGACGGCTGCCTTGTCGGCCCAGCGGACTGCGGCTCGCTGCCTCTCAGCCGCAGAAGTCGAGTGCAGGCGACTGAAAATCTCCGATCAGAGGATGTTATTCTCCATCAACTACCACAGACACCTCCTGTCAACCAGTTTCTAGGAAGAGAGACTCGTGAAGCCAAGAGGCCGACTGGAGCATTTCATCAGCGGTAGAGTATCTAGCCGAAATTTTCCTCCTGCAATCCCCTGGATTTCATCTCCAGGCGTTAATCGGGAGAGCCCCTCCTTTGGAAGGCCTCACCGCCAACAATGCCTGAAAATCAGGTATCCGCCGTCGTTCCAGTACCTGCTCAAGGAAATGTCACTTCATTCACTCAACAGGGCCAGCTTGACTGGGTAGCGCTCTCCAAAGCACCATTTTCAGCCTCGATTTCGATCCTAAGCCGACTCGCGAACGCGGGCATCGATCCAATTACTGTTGCGTTTGGACAAGCAATGTGCGGCGCTTTGCCTCTTGGTGTACATGGAGAAAAGGTCCTCGACGAGGCAGTCAAGAAGCTGACTGCGTTCTCAAGTTTCGGAGATATCATCTGGTTCGGAATCGGGATTCGACATATCCTCAGAGACTTGGTCCAGACGTCAGAGGGCTCGGCGTTAGTGGCGCTTTGCGGAGCCTTAAGTGAGGCATACACTCATGAGATCTCAGCGTTGGTCATAGTCGAAATTGCGAAGCTTTCTGGGAGCCCCGAAGGACTGAGACCTTCGTACACCCAGTGGAAATCTCTCATGAAAGTCTGTGGAGTCGTCTTCAATGAAAGCTCGTTGGGCCTACGACTAGAGCATTTCAGAAGACTGGGTGGTGTTACAGACTACAGTCCTAGCCACCCCACGGATCTGGCCCAGGTTATTCTGGCGATAGGACGGGTCTCAAGCGGAAGGCTCGACTCTGTGTCTGTCCGTGGAGGATCAGCTTGCAGCTGGGTTGCCGCTTGGGCAGAGTTTGTCCTCGGTTTACGGGTGCTCGTACGGTCTCAAGATGGCTCCCTTTTATACATCAACTATGATACCAGACTGCACAGTGGTCAGGTCATACTCGAGTTCCAGGGCGAGGGACAGCCTACGGCAAGCTTGGAATGCGTTGCTCAAACGATCTTCGTTCGTTCGGGAACTTCATTCATTAACGAATGCTTCGGCAACCAGCAATCGCGTCTGCCTGACGTGACATTTTTAGGTGGAAGGCTGGAGTGGGATTCGATGCTGTCACAAACTTTCTTCGACGATTTTTTAGATTTGGTTGGTGTCGAAGATACTGACTCCGAGGACATCGAGATGCCACCAGAGCCACAATTACCTAGTCTATCCGGAGTCACGCAATACAGAAATCGCCTCCCCGCGCTCTTTGCAAGGTCATTCACATTAGGCTGCGCAATCCTGGTGTTTCACACCCCTTTAATCCAACGGTTCGGTGATCTTCGTTCATTTCTAGGCTTTATCCTCGATCAACTACTAGAATTGCGCCCTGCGCAGGCACGACTCTTCCGGGAGTCTACGGTCCTTGAGGAAACTGGACTATCCACATTCGCAGGGCTCAAATACGAATATTCGACATCTTTGAGCCCCATTTGCCTGGCATGTTCTTGCTATTTATGCCTTAAAAATGAGCCTAAGCCAAGATCAAGGACTACCAGAAAGAAGAGACAGTGGTGCATGATAGGAATCACAGAGGTCAGTCTTCGATTAGCCTTTCTTCTGTCAAACCTGGTCTTGAACTCTCCACTGCGTCCAAAAGGTGTCGCTTTGATGAACATGTACGAGAACTGGCGCAATTTGAGGGACAGCATTTTCACTTTCGACCATGACATGACTAGATGGGATCTCCTGGCCATCGGACCGAGACTAGCAGCGTATGCGAACCTCTTTACTGGATCGACTCTACAAAATAAAAGTTCAACTCAAAAAAGTGCGATCAATGACGGAAAGATTTATCTCTACGTCAAAACCCTAGAAAAGCTGACAGACTGCGCTGAGCAAGCCATGATTGTCCACGTTGGATCAGGGTCCATCGAGTACGATTCGCGGCCTTATGATGCAGTGTATGACCTTTCATCCAGATCAGAAAGACAGCAATACTATGCAGCAAGGCGTACCACAGTTGTCGACGGCATTGACAAGCTTGATCAAGACACTTCAACAGTTCCACTAAGCCTCAAGGCGTTTGCGGAAGAAAAGGCCGACACCTTGTCGTTCTGGTACCAAGTCAGTTCAAATTCAGGTACGGTCACGATATCGCCGGCGAATCTCTTGCAGATGTTAGTGGGTGCAACACGGTATCTCAATGGGGACTTCTTACAGACCGAATCAGACTCCAAAGAAGGACTTTTGCTGCTTCAGAGCTCACAATATATCCTGGTGGAAGGCGAAGGCGGCGTGGAATATTCTGAGAACTGTCATTTACTTCGACCGCACAAGTCCAACCAGGTGGCCCGGTGTGTTGCTCTCTGCAGATCGGAACAGAAAGTGGTCCTCGTCAAAAACCAAGCGCAACTAATAGCATTTGCAAAGTTTTTCGCCCACGCCAGGGCGAAAAAGCCTTCTACTCCTTACTATGCCATCGTGTCTTGAAGGCACATCCTGGACCCGTCGGCCAACGCGGCTCATCCCGAAGTCTCATGGTGATAAGAGTGGTAGGGACGGATGGAGAAGCTCGATTATGAACTGACGGGGAGGGAATGTCATTGGTAGGGTAACAGAGAGGTGGAAGACTTGGCTGGAGTTTACTTCGAATAACTCAAGTGCGTCTTTCTCAGATGTTATCTTGGGTATTCCGTAGTACTCTCATGGTCATATTAGTGCTTTCGACGTGATGGTCCAGCGGTAGGCGGGCATATTTGTGACGTCTCACCGTGGATACTCTAGGGGCTATTTGGCGGCTTGAGAATAGAATGTGAACGATGAGATATATTGCACCTTTCTACCTTGAACACACTCCTTCACAGGCACACGGCATGTTCCATATCGCCACCCGTTGATTGGCGAGCCTTGCCATCTCTCGGCCGCCGGAGATATCCACGAGGCTGGACATCCCGCAAGGTTTTCTCGAATCCCCCCTCCGGACAGCCATTATTCCCGGATGCTAAGCAGGGAAAAGAAACGTGAGGGATAACTCTCGAGAAGGGAAGCGAGGTGGTGTCAGCAGGATATGGCCCAAATGAGCAATGGAGGAAGTCCTCCAGACAGACTCGCATTCTGCACGTTTGGCATGTTCATCATTGGTCAGTGGGCACCTCTTCTACTAAAGGACACCTATCTACACACGTATCAATCCTCAGCTGACCACGCTTCCGGGCGCCACTGCAGACAGGATCGAATACCTCAACAACGCCCAAGCGCCGCAGGAGAGAATCATCGGCGGCGCTGGCACATACGCGGCGCTGGGCGCGCGACTGGCCGCCGGCCGCCGCCACGCCGCCCATGTGAGCTGGATCGTGGACATGGGCGCCGACTTCCCGGCCGAGTTCAGGGGGTTGATCGAGGCGTGGCGCACGAGCTGCGTGTTCCGCCTCGACGGCGGCCGGATGACGACGACGGCGTGGAACGGGTACGGCCCCAACGAGCTGCGCGCGTTCAAGTACCTCACCCCCAAGCGCCGGCTGGACGAAACCTCCCTGTCGGACGAGCAGGTGCTGGCGCGCGCGTTCCACATGGTCTGCTCGCCCGCGCGGTGCATGGCGCTCGTGCGCGGCGTCTTGGAGCGGCGGGTGAGACTGCTCCCGGGCCGAGGTCCCGCCACGCACGCAGAAGAGGAGGACCGGCCGATCTTCGTCTGGGAGCCCATCCCGGACCTGTGCACGCCCGAGGAGCTGGCGCGGCTGCGTGAGGCGGCGGCGTGCGTGGACGTGGTGAGCCCCAACGCCGACGAGTTCGAGTCGTTCTTCCACGAAATGCCCGGGTTCTCGTCGCGGGAACGCATGGTCGAGAACCTGCTAGGGCTGGACGGGCGAGATGGTGGACGGCAGAAGAAGCCCCTGAGGACGGCGCTGGTGGTCCGAGAAGGCGCCCACGGGTGTACCACGTACGTCGGGCGGACTCGAGGGTTTCACCTCCCGGCGTACCATCAAAGCAAAGAAAAGGTCGTGGACCCTACAGGCGGGGGGAATACGTTCTTGGGAGCGCTGGCCATGGGCATGGCCGGCACCACAACACCGGATGAGGCCGTTCTTCAAGAGCTACGCCTCCCCGGGGAGTCCGCCTTGCGCGAGAAAGGGCTTTTGCTCGGCCTGCTCCACGCGACGGTCGCCGCGGGATACGCAATCGAGCAGACGGGCATGCCTACGGTGTCGGCGGAAGATGGCGACTGCTGGAACGGAGAAGCATATCCGGAGCGGTTTCGCAAGTACATACGAAGAGAGAGGGCCCATATAGCTGTTCAACTCTCAGGCTCATGCGGCTAGACCTCGACAGTGCAAATTTTCACGCGGCCCGTTTCTGAAGTCTCGTGTGCATCAGTGCTTTGTCAGTCAAGACCTTGAACTAGCCGTTTTCTGCAAGATTGATTGATCGAGCGAGGCAGGGCATCTCGCCTATTGCCCGTGTCGATATATGTACAGTTGTAGAGTCGTTGCCTCCTGCTTCCCGATGCTCACACTCTCTGTAATGGAGTCCCCAGGGGTGGCTTCCTCTTTCACAGTCCTCCTTGCTCTCCACTGGCTTTCGCATAGTCGTGATCATCCAGCCAAATCCGCGCCTTGCCCAAGTGTTGTGGAAGTATGTACAACGGAGTTATTCTTCGAGGTAAAATAATGGTTTAATTTCGTCGAGGTTCGTTTTGGTCCGGCAGGGGGGTGGATTGGGGGAGGTAGGCGGCAATGGCCTATTGGCCCTTCTGCGCCTTTTCGTGCTCGATTATCTGTCTGCTCCAACTGGAAAGCCGTCAGTACATGGCCCCTTTTGGCACACGGCGTAAACAGGTCCCCAAGCTATATCCGCCTCGAACACGACTTTGACACTGTCGCAGCCCCCCCTCACACACCATCCTGACCTCCTCTTCCGCCATTTTCCCACCCCACGCCCAAGAAACCACCTCGTGCTCGGGGGGATGACTTACTACCGGCTCGGGAAAAATACGTCCTTCTCGGGCATCTTGGTCCTAACCTCCCGCTGTGCCGAGACTCTCCAGGCAAGCCCCGCGCACGCGGCAATCACCACGCCCATCACCAGCGTATTGGTTCGCCAGTTGTGAGGTTGTGCGTACCAACCGCCGGCGGGGGACCAGACGTGCTTCGGGTACGCGACTTTGCCGCCTCCGCCCATCGTTGCTGTGAGGCTGGTGAGGTTTCGCGGCGGGTGTGAGGATTAATAGGGAGGGGTGAGGGTCGGAAGCTGGATCGTGATTGTGGATGAGCTTGACAATGTATGGAGGATCTGGAAGGTGATTGAATTGAGGTGCAGTTTGAAGGATCAGCTGTGATTGGCCGAGGAGAGCTTCCCTCGGCACACTTTCTCCTTTGAGTCTATGAAGATGTATCTATTACTCCTCCCACCTTGCTCGATTGTGCCACCTCCCGTATCTACAACTTGACGACTATTTTACTTGCAGACACTCCCTGTTTCAGCCTGTCAATTCCAGTCTGAATGCTGTCCAGACCTTCACCGATGACATTTGCACGAGGCGCGGGTTTGTATTGGCCGCTCGCCAATGCCGCCGGCAGATACTTCCAAAGAGCTTTGCCAACATCTGTGCCCGGGACCAAGGCTGCCAGCACTGACGTTACATTAGCAAAGTTCCCTGAAGCCATGTTCCATATGCCTTACTTTGCTTAACTCTGACGTTATTGGGCAGTTCTTCTGGTGCTTGTCCCGCCGTGGCGATGAAGCCACCTCCTATTCGGGAGAGGATTTCAGCAACCTTCCGAGTGCTTTCTTCTGTACCAAATGCTTGAGAGTCTGTGTTAGTTATGTGTTTGGATATTGAACTTGATCTCCATCGAAACTTACCATCAAACGCGCCGAGCACGCTGCAACTCTGCAGTCTGGTCGCCAGTCGTTCAACGACATTCTCATCGGCATAATCGAAAACTGCGCTTGCGCCCAGCGACTTGCAATGGTCAAAGTTCCTCGGAGATGCCGTTGCGATGACCTCCAGCCCGGACGCAACGGCAAGCTGAATAACTGCGCTTCCTACACTCGAACTGCCGCTCCAAACCAAGAGGGTCTGGCCAGTCCTCTCACCAGTCTGCTGTGGCAATCGCAGGCCCAGGAATCCATCTTGATAAAGCCCTCCAACCGCCGTGGAGAAGGCAAGAGGTATTACAGCAGCGTCCTCGTAACTCATACTTGGTGGAATAGAAGCTGCAGCGTGTGCTTGGACGACGGTATACGCTTGGAACCCCCAATGCTCGGGTTTACCAGTGACGAGGCCCAAGGCGTGCGCTGTGACTCGCGCTCCGGGCTCAAATTGAGTCACTCCTTCACCCACTTCAACCACCTCCCCAGCAATGTCGTGTCCAAGGATTGCGGGCCATTGTTGGACGAACAGGCCCAGATCTTGGGTGATTCCATCGATCGGGTTTATTGCAACGGCATGGTTCTTGACGAGGATCTCTGCGGCATTGGGCTTCCCAATGCTGGCCGGCCCCACTCTGAGACGTTGTCGGGGTCCGTCTAAGAAAGCCGCTCTGTTCTCGAGAGACATTTTTGAAGCCCACGATTTTGACTGAATATAGAACAGGCCGGTTCTCTGGGTGCTGCAGAGATGGGAAATAGTTATTGATGGTGATGTCCAGGCTGCAGCGTTCATGTTACAACGACTCGGATCCGAGCTGCCAAGCCCTTTCCTCGTCGGGATCGGGACGAAATCATCCCGAATGAGAGGCCCTTCTCTCATGCTTCGAGTTTGGTATGGCTCAAGCGGTTGGGAGATAATGCACTGGTTCCACTTATTATTCCATCTGCCTGCTGTAGGTCAACTTGCCTGTTGGAGCAATGATCCAATCCAGGGAATGGTCTGGAAACGGCAACCCGGAGTTAGTGGCGGCACAAAGGTCCCAAACAGTGTCTGTCCAGAAGACTCTATGGCTCCGTTTCTGGTCAGCCTTCAAAAGTCGAACGACCTCATCGGTGTTGAGCCTTCCTGGATGTATTGATCTAGAATGCCCTGCGAAAGCTTGATAAGCAACGACAATGAATGCAGTAGAGAGCAGCCAGAACTCACCCAGTCGACCATGTCTGAATCGCTAAAGATCACATCCAGAAACTCCTGAGACGCAGGATCCTGGGATGCTGAATGCCCACTGTCGAACAGGAAGATTGAGGGGTCATTTGGAGCCGAGGGCTCGCCTTCTGATCTGCTCTCGTTCGTGCTTGCGGTTCTCACAGCGTCCAAGCTTACCTGCGACAACGGCTGAGTGATATCGGTGCTTGCAGAGTGGGTTCCATTAAACTCTTCCTGCATTTGGGAGCCTGGCCTAGGGATCTTCGAGAGCATGATCGCTAGAATGTTCGACGCTCGCCTAGCGTCTAATGAGGTTGATTTTTGTGATTGCCAAATGTCGTGCGAGACTTTTAGCGCGTCGTATTTTATCCTCTGCGCGTCCAAGTCTAGGGCTGACAAGGCCTTTGTACGAGTTTGGCGGTGGGATTCGTACAAATCAAGACAAGTGATCATGGCCGCAAGAAGGAAATCATGGTGCGCCAGATTCGACGTCGTCCATTGACTGTTGTGCAGCTGACCTCCAGGCTGCGTAGCTTGGTCAACCTCAGCTTGATATCGCAACATTTGAACGCTCGCAGTGATGCAGGCATTCCGCGAATATTCGAAGGCAGGGTTCATCCTCTCATGACTCAGATACCTTCTATGAAGGATCATCATGCCCTTCTGATAGACCAGCTCGAGGTTGAGCCGGTGCATTATTATGTGAGTCTCGTCTGTGACGGAAGAGCCGAGAGGCCTCCATTTAAGGCTCGGCGGTATTTCTGCGCGGATCTTGAGGAGCTCGCCGTCTAGACTCAAGACATCCGCATAGGCTGGGACTCTTGGCGACAGAGCCTGCCGCGCCACTTTTCGGAATGTTTGCGCTAGGTGGCCTTTATAACAGTAGTAGAGCATCGGCGTTGGATCCGTGAGCGGTCGCGACGGTGGAATGGCCGTGGAAAATTCATCAAAGTCTTCATCGAACAGGTTGCCCGGAGGTGCAGTGTCACAGCCCTCCTCGTGGATAATGGCCGGAAGCCCTGCCTGGAAAGAAAGGAGTAGTTCAAAGGTCTGCACGGTGGAGAATACTCTTCGGCGCATTTCCCCTTCGAACGGCGAAATGTGAGCCAGATGACTGGGGTCTCGATGGTATCCCATTCTCAAAGCAAGGCGGGCTGCCACCCCCATCAACAACCAGGGCTCGGTCTCGGAATCACCCTGCTGGAAGAACCTGCTAACAGCATAGAGCAGCATAGCCTCAACACTGTAGGGCCGCGCCTTTTGATAATGCCCAGCTACCAAAGCTCGACCCGCGCATGTCAAGAACAGATCCGAGGCTTCTTTGAGCGACCGGAAGAAATCGATTTCTTCGGGCCGTGCGATTCGAGAGCCAAGATGCATGGACGAGAAAAGTATCGAGAGCCAAAGGAAAGAAACCGATGAGGGATCGTTCCAGAATGATTCATACTGCCAGACGTCAGCAACCCCTTATCTCTGCAAGTAGTGGTATTGCTGTGAGAACTACCTCTCGTAAGAATTTCTGCTTGTGTATGAAGGCTGCGACGATAAGCGAAGGGTCCGTATCACTACCAGGAGCAGGACTTACGGATGTGTAGAAACCGTGCATTGAACTGCACTGAAAGTAGTTTGTCTACTACAGGTCTGGGAGGCAACAGGCTGCAGACCTCGGCCAAGGTCAAAGGCTGCAAATCGGACAGGACAATATCTGGGTCATTTCTGTGGTTTGAGAAGTCTCCGTCCTCTCCATCACCTGGTTCCGGTGCAAGACATTCCTGAATGTCTTTGATCTGTGCGTGGTAAGGGTGACGACCTGGCTAAGAGCAACAAGAGGCAAACGAACATTTTCTAAAATTGTAGCCCAGTGAGTAGCCCCGAGGTATTTGGTTTCAGTTCCTCTGATATCGAGATGGCCGTTGGGTATCGGATCTGATGCCACGGGGGAAGTATCCGCCATTGATGGCGCTGTCGCCGTCGCCGTGTTGGGTGGCGCGCTTGTCGACGCTGCGCGCTGGCTGCTTCCTGGAGAGGGAGGCGTGGCCTGGCTCCCCTGCCCACTTGTGTCTTGATTTGCCTGCATCAACATCGTCACCATTTCCTCGAGCTTTTGTAGTCGAGATTGGGCCTTAGAGATATTGTCCCCGTCGTCAAGACTGCGGTTGTGGTCGGGAGCAGGGCCGCCAGATGTTTGCTCTGGGAGGCCATTGGATTGATGCTTGCTTTTGGCTGCCTGGCCCGACCGTTTAGGGGCGTTTGGCTTCGCGATCCGGAAAACATTCTGGTATTGGGATAAGTCGGGCATATTTGGATCTCTCGTGTAGACTAAATCAATCCGTCTATTGAAATCAATTGGCGACTTTGTGAGGCTTGAAATCTGAGAGCGGCGGCCTATGAACAGATGCACTCTACGAGTGGAGATAGTAGACCGTAGTCTACGGAGGAGCTTATAGATAGCTCGCGAGTTCCCGATTGTAGTCCTCTGCCTCGAACCTCATCTCGCTACCTGTTCAATTAGAGCCCATCATTTCAAGAATAACAAGACTGTGCGCATCGTCTGGATCACAGAATAAGTTCTTGTGACTATATGTTGCTAAAGGAGTGTCTATTAAATCAGAAAATTATATAACGCCGGTCGCTGATGCTAACAAGAAAAACAAAACGCCAATCGCTATGCAACTCAAATAACCAGACCCATCTATGCCATCACTTGCCAGCCACCTATGTCCTCTCCTCCTGTCCTGCCAACTCGAACATCACCTGTCATCGCTCATGCAAAGGTAGGATCGCAAATGATCTCGCTGACCTCGCTGGGGGTCTCCAAGGTCCAAGCACCCTTATCGGCGTCAGAGAAGGTGATGTCTCTGTTCGCGCCTCTGAGGACGACCAGAGGGTTGCCGTAGAGATCGAGGATCTGGCAGCGGTAGTTCTGCTGCTCGACCAACGACCCGACTGAGAGTTCGACGGTTTCAAAGGGACCGCTCGTGGCGACGGGGGCGGACTCGGCGCGGTATCCGGCAGGGAGGGATGTCTGCGAGCCGGTCTCGGTGGATTGGCTTTCGAGAATGACGCGCAGGTTGAGCTCGTCAGAGGCCGGGTCGATCTTCACAAAGGTAGGGTCGCAGACAACCTCGCTGACATAGCTGGCCTGGCGGAAGGTCCAAGGACCCTTGTCGGCATCGGAGAAGGTGGTGTCAATGTTGGTGCCGCGGGTGGCCACGATGGGATATCCGTAGTTGTCGAGAGCCTGGCAACGGAGCTCTTGGTTCTGGACATCCTCGCCCAATCGGATCTCGATCGAGTTGAACGGACCACTGATGGCCGGGGCCCCCATGTCTCGGACCGTTGATTCGAGGGTCACCTGGGCGCCGGTTTCACCTCCATCGCTAAGGGCGACGGTGACCTTGTCGTCATAGTAGCGACGGCTGTGGGGAGCAGCAAGAGCGCCGGAAGCGGCAAGAAGAGAAAGGACGACGGCTTTGGAATGCATTGTTGGATATGTGATTTGCGGTTGAAGCTTTTGGAATTAAGTGTTTTCTTATTAGATGCTGGAAAGAGTGTCGAGCAGTTGGGCCCAAAGAACAAAGGAAAGAAGGAAAGAAAATGAAAGATAAGGAAAGACTGTAGGTTGGTTGGTTGTTGGTTGTGTGTTGTGATGATGGGGGAGAAGATCCGTATTGACTGGCGGGAGTTATATGGCATCTTTATACACATCCCTCGACCCGATTCGGGCTCTTAGTATTAGTATGGTCCATTCCGCACATACGAAGTCGACGGTCCATACCCAAGGTAGAGTCACCAATATCCACTGGGTGAATTACACACACTTCCTAATCGAGAAATGCGCTTTTACTGCGCCCGGCAAGTAGCAGCGTGACAAAGCGCTCGCCAAGGCGACTATATCCATTGGCTCGATGGCGGAATGCATGTCGCCATGCCCGATACCACCAGGAGGAGCCCAAATCACCCTGGTGCCAATGCCATACCAACGGGAGGGGACCAAATCGCCCTTAGCCCATGTTAGTCGCCATCCCAGGTTCCCACTCCGCCGGTCTTGGCTTCTAGAAGTGCTTACTATATCAGACTCCCAATAATAGCCATAGCTATACCAAAGGACAAGAAATCCACCAAGCCTTGCGGGAGCCAAGACTCCCCGCCGTGAGATTGTGGCCAGCAACTGCAGTCCATTATTGATATTACTACGGCGGATTGTTAATGTGGACAAATTGCCTCGGAGCCTCGGAATGGAGGCAGGTGCCTTTTACCAAAGACGACCAAGGATGCTCGACTACCTCCTCGACGATATACCCAAACGGTAGCTATGTGACACCAGACTACGCTTTCTCGAATCAGTATTCCCCTTTCTGGATTTTGCTTCTTGTCTCTTCGATCACTTCCATGGAATTGACGTGGCAGAAGTAACTATTGCTGCTCTTTTCAGAACACATTCCAAACCGCAGAAATGTCAGCTTTCACCGCCATACATCCTTGTGCAGCTCCACCCAGTTGTCGAATTTCATCGGCGGCCTGCCCGTCACCGTTTCAACATCCTTGTTCATTCTCTCTTCAGCCCCTTGCGCCGTCATAGTTTCCAGCCAGGTCAGCAGCCTGGCATACTGTTCGGCAAAGCCGGCTTTGATGTATCTCTGAATGTTGTCCTCGGCAGATAGCCTGACATGCTCAATCTTGCGGCCCAAGGCATTGCTCAACTTCGCAGCGACCTGTTCCTCTAGTCAGCCTGAGTCTGTTGTTGGAGCTTCTTCGCCAAGCCGCAGGGCCTTACCTCATCGTAACTCAACAGTTCCGGTCCTAGCAGCCGGTAGTCGCAATGCTGAGGGGACTCGCAGGTTAGAACTTCATATGCCACGGCGGCGATATCAATGGCGCTAATGAATGGAGCCTTGCCGTCCTCGCAAGCTGTGTAGATTCTGTTCTCGTTCCTGATCGTGGGTAGGTGTTCCTGCTCTGACATCCTCTCTATTTCGCCGAACTTTAGCAAACCAGCAAGCCACCGCAGAGTTGGACAGAAAGCTTGTAACTCACCCATGAACCAAGTGGCACGGATAACGCAATATTCCACCCCAATATCAACCAGGTGCTGCCAAACTTTGCCAACATGGTGGCCGTCCTGCTCAATAGAGCCACCCGCCAAGAGAACAAATCTCTTGACCTGGTACTTTTCAACAGCGAGATCAATGAAGGCATTCATTGGAGATACAGGGTCTGATATCTCTGGTGAGATGAGATAGACTGCAGATATCTTTTCGTTGCCTGGGAAGCTTTGCGTGAAAGGGCCATCATAGGTTGAAAGGTTCGACCAGTGGAAATTAACAGCGGGCATCCCCTCCGGCGCCGCAGCTTGACCTCGGCGAGAAGCTAACAAGAAAGGCACCTTTGCACCTTGCAACAGAGCGGCAATGCGAATTGACGTCTTACCGGTACCGCCAGTGAGAAGGACGGCCATAGTGATTGTCTGGTCATCTCGAAAGCGTCCTCTGCTCTTTCCGTGCTGCGTTACTTTATGTGCCCGGTGTCGCAAAACATGGGATTAAATTGGCCATGATGTCTCGCTACCAACTTACCACATGTGGAAGCCACCTAGAGATGAATACCTCTTGCGGCCTTTGATAGTTGTAGAGTCAAAGGTTAAGTTCTGGTAGAAGAAGGAAGCGGAGTTAAGAGACTACTTCCTCTTTGGGACTGAATGCCAAGGCGCAGCTTAATTGGTCGCAGCCTCTCCAGCCGAATTTCCTTTCGCGTTGGACTTCCAATGGTCTCGTGTCGCAGGAGAAAAAGTCTCTTACACCATCGAATTCGCAGTGCCTCTGCGCCCAGTTATCCCCCGGATTCCAATATCCATCAACCTTCCCCCGGGCACTGCGGAATCACTACAGAGTCTGCAAAGAGCTCCTTCAGCTCTCATGAAGAGGTTGAGGCTCCTGAGATGGAGCGGCACTGTACTTTCACCTCGAACGAGACCGGAACTCCTTCAATGTCAACCTCGCCTTCATCGACGGTTCCAAGCGACCGCTGCCGCTCCCTCAGATCCCGAAGATGAATCCCTGCGTCAAGTCACAGATGGGCCCTATCTCTCCGAGGAAGAACTCATGAAGTTGCCCTCACCTCCGGTCGCCGCCGCAAGGACGTCTGCCAAACTGGCTGCCTTGCATGCTCGACTCGCCTTACCCTCTCGTTTCCCCCTCGAAACTTTGGCACGAACCCTTGTTGACGACTCGGCGGATCGCTCTATGCGATTCAACAACAAAGCCTTTGCCCTGCTTGGGAATGACTTGTTGGGATTCTACACATCTGAATACATTATAAGTCAATACCCAAGGTTACCGCTCGCCGTCATCTACGCGGCAATGTACGCCTATCACGGCCCTGCGACGTTGACGCAGATGGCTAAAGAATGGGGTGTGGAAGCTGCCGCTGAACCCGGAGGTGAGGTCGACCCAGGCCTGTTGCAATTCAAGAGAATGCCTCCGGAACAAACTCTTGGGAATGGGGGTTCAGGTTCAAGCGGCAGTAATAATGACCCGAGAGCAAAATGGACACGAAGTTTAAGTGCCAAGTCGGTCCACAACGACCAGTTTGGTGAACTTCCTGAACGGCCAACTCCGTCTGAAGATTTGGCCTCGAAAGGCGTCACTCTACAACGAGCCAGTACAAATTTTGTGAGAGCAGTGATTGGCGCAGTATACTTGCACGCGGGGAGAGCGGCCGCAAAGAAATTCTACAGCGATCACTTCATGTCTCGACAATTGGATATGTCAAGTCTATTCCAGTTTAAGAATCCAACCAGAGACTTGAGCCGACTGTGTGGAAGAGAAGGATTCCAGGCACCTGTGGCCAAGATTTTGAGTGAAACTGGGCGGAAGAGCAGGACCCCCGTTTACGTGGTGGGAATATATTCAGGCAGCGACCAGTTGGGCGAAGGCGCAGGTGCCAGCTTGGACGAAGCCAGAACACGAGCGGCAGTGGCAGCACTCAAGGGCTGGTATCTTTACAGCCCAACCGAGTTTCGATTGCCTAGCGAAATGGAAGAGCCCGGAGCCAAAGCGTGGAACCCGATTCTGGTGGATGCCGGCGAAGTTGTCGGCTAATGTCTGCTTGAGCCTTTTGTTCTCGCGGCCCTTTGTCGTCGAGGCTCAATGTACTTTTATGACAGCTTGGACAAAAATTCTGCAGGGACATATGTAAGCATTATCAGGCGCCGGGAGGAGCTCTGGTGCACAAGGCAGCCACTGGCGGGTCGGGAGAGATGTATGCACACGCAAAATGTTAACAAATGTTCCTCTCCCGCCTCTTCTTTTTGACTTTGAACCGTCACCGATGGCCCTGAAGTACGCTGGCGGTCTTTTGCAGGTCGGGTTTCAAGGCGCAGTACACCAGCAGCTAGCCACAAGGGCTGGGAGCAGTTCGACTCGGCTGGGGCCGCTCGCCTTGTCCAGTGCCTGAGAAGCGGTGAGCATCTTGAAGGTCGTGTAACCGGTGTTCATGGGCTGTGTCAATATTGAGCTGTCTCGTCCCTTGAGCATGGATTCCGGAGCACGGTACATGGGGTATGGTATACTATCCAGCAACCCGACAGGTCTATGTAAGGAGCCTGCTGGGAATTTCCGGAGTCGACACCTTGTCAGAGCCAATCAAGGGCAAGGGGATGAGCTGCTTGGCGTGCTTGGCGACCATCTCGATGACGTCGATAGCTGGGAGGCCTTTTTCTTCTCTTCTCCAACTCGTTTCCCAAACGACACAGTACCTGAAATCAGTAGAGGCGAAGCCAAGCGACAATCAAGGGACCGAGAGGCTATTGAAGGCATGCTGGGGCTCCCCAGAAATCGGGCGTCCCGTCTCTTTGGAAATCAGCGAGCCGCGAGAGCGAGGGAACTTTGAGCAACACAAAGTTCTCTCAGGCATCGCCCGGGCCTGCGCCACACCCACACTACGGGAGGGTAGCCCGCCCCACGAATCATGTTCAGACTTGGACCATAACACCAGACGGAGTTTGAGAAGCTGATCAGGGCACCAGGGAAACCTAGCAAAGTCCGGGAGACCCAGAGTGTGAGTTAATATGCGAGGATCCCCGCTTCGCCCTGCTTCACCCAGATCCATTGCCATGGCTGGCGCATGACAGGCGCTTGTGACTTGGACAAGTTCGACCTACCCACCTCTTCGAACATTCCAACGAGCCGGTATTTAGCCTCGCCAGGCAGTCTTCCAATACGGTCGAGGTTCTTGCCTCCTATGTCGGATCGACATTGCGCAGCATGTGGTTCCTATTCTTGTTATAAGTCTGCTTACCAACTCTGGCTTTCTTGAACCTGATTCTCCCACCATCTTCGTCTCAAGCGGGAGAGCAACTCACAAACGTCCCACCATGGCAGCCGCAGATTACTTTACATCGGCCCCCAGGCCTCCGCTGGAACAACATAACAATGGTTCATATGTGCCGCCACAACCACAGACGGTACATTCGTCGCAGGCGGGATTTGGTTATCAATCCGGCCAGCCAGGCCAACCGAGTCCACAGTTTGGCGTTCAACCGCCTTCGCCGTACGGTCCTCCTCCCCATCTCCCTCCTCCTGCCTACCAACCACTCAACAACGAACCCAAAGTCCATTTCGCCGCGACACCTGCGACGCCTGGACAGCATCGCCCTTCCCTCTCAAGCCAGCCGACATACGCCCTCAATCAGCCCAATTTCCAAGCCAATCCCGTCCAGCAACTATCTCCATATCCTCCCGGTCCATACGTCCCTCAAGCCTATCAACATCTGCCTTACGGACCACCTCACCATCGACCGCACCACAGACCCTCACACGGTGACCCTTCCGGGTCTGGTTATTCCTCAGATCCCGAGCCCAACAGGAGGAATCACAAGGAGCGAACCCGTCGCATATCGGACCACTCACGCTCGACCAATGCCGATGGCTTCCTCGGCGCCGCCGGCGGCGGATTACTAGGCGATCTGCTTTTCCCAGGGCTCGGCACGGTCGGTGGCGCGTTGGTGGGCTGGGTCGGGGGCAAGGACTATGGCAAACACAGGAAGTGGAGAGAAGAGAAGAGGGATCGAGAGCAGGAGCGCTGGGAGAGGGAATACCGCAGGAAAAACAGCCACAGCCGCTCGAGGAGTCAAAGTCGAGACAGAGACGCGCACGAGCGGGGCCACAGTCACGGCCGTCATGACGGACGGAGACACAGCCATGAAAGGCGGAAGGGCCATGACTGAGAAACGGACGGGAGTCATTCTTGGGGGTTCTTCGAAGAGCGAAGGCTTTTTATTTGGGGGGGGGGGGGACGTTTTCGATTCCGCGATGATTATTATTATTATGATGATGATGATGTGGCCGTTTTAGAATTGGCAAGCCAGGGAGATGACGATGACGCATCAACAAACCCAGGGAACGAGTTTTACGACACAGCTTGCTTTTCCGTACCCAATGATACAACTCGGCCCGACCGGCTGGTCCTATCCGGGCGTGAATGATGAAACATCCATCAGTGCGAGACCGAGGGATTCTTAGTCTATGATATTCGTTCGTGGTCGTGTGATGTGTAGAGGCCTTTCATCGTTCATTCTCTCCAACGAATTAAAAGGGTTCGGCATGCTGCAGCGACATGCACCCCAGATCCGCCCGCAGGTGGCAAATCTGACGATATATCGGGACGCCCAAGCATCACTTGATCCGTCCTGATTCCTGACCAAGGTGCCAGCACGTCTGCCTATTTTGCGATCGAGAGGGGCAACTTTGTCGAGGCTTCGACGAGGCGAGAGCCATCCCCCCTCCTCGTACATGTTCTACGCATGTCTATTTCGCATCACTCCCCTCGTCGAATCAATTGACGAGCTCGAGTACGCCTTACCTCTTGGCATTATCAACGCGTCCAGCCTGACGAGTCTTTTGCGCACCCAGCAGAGCGCCTTCTGGGGGCCGAGAACGTTTGAGGTGCGAGGTACGGAGTACATGAAACAATGAGCCTTAAGCAGAGAGTCCCCACTCGGATGTAGAGCTGCCTGGCCAACGTCCCCTGAGCCTAGGGATCCAGCCGGCATTCTACTATGTAGACCTGGTGTTGCAGAGAAACTCCTGCAGCGTCTGCGCCCCGTTCGCCGAGAGCAACAAAAGTCTCACAAAAGTTTGTCGTGGACGTGGTTGGAAAGCTTCTCTGTCGCGCCCTTCCCTCCTGGGCGAATAGGACCCACGCGGACCAAAAGTCCCAACCCGGCACGAACTGGAGTGAATTGCTTTTTGGGTGTTCGCGAACCCGTGTCTTATCCAGTGCCCATATTTGACGGACTCGAATCTTCGCTGAGGGTGATTGTTTGTTGCGCATGGCGATGTGGCGATGGGAGCCTAAACGTCAGAGGGAGGGACGAGCGATCCGATTTGGGGATCTTCTAGCAATTGGAGTGCGTTCTGCGCTCTCTCAAGCATCACTGAGGCAGAAGGTTACCCAGCTCCGCCAGGGCAATTTGTGCACCAGTCCCGTTGTCGATGTATTGGGACCATTGAGTAACGAGTAGTGGAGGGAGGCGTCGGCAAATCTTTAGACCAAGTCGCCGTGAAGGCATTGCGCAAGGCTTGGAAAATGTATAGACTGACGATGAGTAGATAGGTTTCTTCGCCGCAAAAGGTTCTGAGTAGGTGGTCATCTAGAAGTGAAGATTTCGCAACCAGTGATTCAGCCTCGTGCAGCCTCGAGAACAAGATGCAAATGGATTTGTAATGACACTGATTTATACCCCGAGTGGCGTTGGCTGCTGTAGCAAATTCCTGCCAAGACGCTGGTATCACTGACTCTGCCCGTCACGAACAAAATGTGTGATTCTTCACCTCGAAGCTCGAAGCAACGGTTTCAGTCCCTTCCAGTGCAACTCGTGTGACAGATGTGCTATATCTAGACATCGTCCTTTCTCTGGCCAATATGTGAATGCCTGTGGTTGGAAACTCAGGGCCAGGTGTGCATTCGCCGAAGATTGCGGCTTGTGAACGAATTGACGTGGTGAATTGCCCGTTGGAATCAAGATGTTGATGTCCAAGAGACAAGCCCGCCGGGGGAGCGGCAAGGCCTCAGACCCCCATAACGGCATGCGGAATGGACGTGGACGGCCGATGAAACGACTTGATCAGCTCAAGCCTCCGCGCAGAGTTCGAACCCTGCAAGCCAGCCTCATCCACAAACAGCTGACGGCGGAGGTCGAACCCGCACGGATCATATCAGCTCTAGAGGCACTGCCAGTCGAAATCATTGAGCAGATCTTCTTCCACTGCTTGGAGCTGAACCTCCCTCGAGCGTCGGTCCACCTGGCCAGGGCTCTGTCCAGACCCTCGGTCTACTCTGCGCTCGTTCTGTTCGCCTATTTTGAAGCGGATTCGTCTGCTCGCGTCGAGACTCGCCATTTCCTGCCCGCCACATACCGGCCGATCGGGTTCGACGACCAGCTGCGTCTCCAGAGAGACATCCTGAGGTCTAGGTGGTGCACGTGGGAGTTTCTTCACTCCTGCATGCCTGCTCTGGCCCGGTTGGCCATGGTCAGACACTGGCACCGTGAACGAGAGCAACTAACCGCGGCAAGATCTGCGGGAGCTCGACAGAAGCACCTTGATGCATACGTCGAGCTACCCGATCCCGATGTTCTTCTGCCGGCAATCGACGATATCTCCGGCATGGAAAGGCATTTCAGGCTCAGGTCAGCCATGCTGCCTGATAAGCCACACGATGAAGCAGCAGCAGCCGACCCTCCAAGTACACATCCCCCCTTGATTATCGAGACCACGCATCTCTCAAATATTGCAGGCCAAACTCCGGGGCAGCCCAACGAGGTCTCACTCTCTCACGTAGAGCAGAGTGTACTCGCGGCGCACATCATTCCGGACAACCTTGTCCTCCGCAAGCCATGGACGGACACGAGCATCAAGCTGCTCCAGCTGCTACGCCAAGCCGTGCGATTTGGAGCTTGCGCCGCGGTTCCCTCGCCGCAGGCAATGTTCGAGGGCATGGCGAGTGCTGTCCAAGAGGGCAACGACAAGGCCCTGCTCGTCCTGCTCGAGCTCTACGACACGGTGGTGCAACAGCGCCACCCGGACCAACCCCTGCCCTTACACCTGTTGCACGTGGCGTGTAAGGCGTCCACATTACCCGCCGGCCGGCAGAGCAGGATGATGTCGCTACTGCTGCGCGGCGCCGTCGAGAATGTCCCCGCGGACGACGACATACTGACACGTTGGGCCATCCATACTGCGAATTCAACGCGGGCGGAGCATGATCTGTTGGTCGCGCGGCGGGTGCTCAAACACATGGAGAACCAAGGCGGGCCGAATGACCCCTCAGGTCGTGCCTCTGGGGCCCAAGGAGACGAACATTGGTCCCCAGCTTCGTTCACAGAGGAGATTGGGTACCTCGAACGCACGAGCGCCGAAGTGTGAAACTTCGCACGGCTGACAAATCATCGCGAAATCCCATCACGCGGCCGTCCCTGGTTGCTGTGGTTTCTGCCAGCATTAAGGGAATGGTTCCGGCGACCTGGATGTCTATGTTTTGCACGACGGTTCCTGACAATGAGCCCAAGTCTCCCGTTACCGCTGGAGATATGCAGGCAAGCATCATCCACGGAGCCGTCCACTCTCTATCTTCTGATCGTCGCAGGCTAGAACACACGATAAGAATCTTCGACGGTCGTTAGTCGCTACACAGACGGATGTTGAATGCAAGCCCCCAGCGTGTTTCCATGCCGCCGTCAAAGCCTGCTACTAAAAACCCTTCACAACTTTTTTGTATCTCCCAAACCTTTGGGCTGTTGAAGCCCAAACTCTTCTTCACAGACCGCGAAAACACGCCACTTTCGCCGACAGGTGTCATCTCCAGGGGCCTCCAACTCCCTAGTCCAGGCAAATTCTCCCCCAAAAGTCAAGTCGATTTCGGCAGCCACTACGGCTCCCCGGGCCAGATGCGATCAGCAATCCTCCTGACCAGCTTCAACTTCTCGACCATGTCGGCTCTCTTGACGGCGTTGCCGCTCGAATGGCTCGCAAACCCGCACTGCGGACTGACGCCGCACCTGTTGAGGGCCTCCTTCTCGCTCTCGCCCGTGCCCTTGGACATCCAGCCGGCGGCCTCTTTAACGCGCTTGACCATCTCGTCCTCGTCCTCCATCTTGGGGAACTTGCTGGTCACCACGCCGAGGATGACGTTCTTGTTCTTGGGCAGGTGCTGGAGCGGCTCGAAGCCGCCAGCCCGCGGGGTGTCGTATTCCAGGTAGTAGGTGTGCATGTTGAGCTTCTGGAAGAGCAGGGTGGCGATGCGGTCGTAGCCGCCCTCGGAGAAGTGGCGCGAGTTGACAAAGTTGCCGCGGCAGAGGTGGACGCCGACGTGCATGTCCGCGGGGATTTGGGAGATGCACGCGTTGTACAGGTCGATGTACTTGGCGAGGAGTTCATCCGTGGAGTAGGTGTTGAGAGGGTCCTTTTCCCAGCCCGCGATCATGGCCTCGGAGCAGAAGTCTGTTCACCCGGGAAGTTGTCAGTTTAGATTCGTACGTCATTTCACTCCCGAAAAAGGGACTTGAGGATGGAGGCCCACTTACAGGCCAGATTGGGATCATCAAACTGCACGTTCCGCAATCCATGGTCGTACAGAATCTTGAGTTCCTCTTGATACGCCTTGGCAATGTCGGCAAAGTACTCGTCATCGTTCTTGTACACGTCGGCGGGGTATGCTTTGCCCTGCTTGTACCGGAGGTGGTACCAATTGGGGGCGGCGAGGGTGAGTTTGAGGTTCTTCCACTGCGCCTGGGGCACGAGGCCCTTCAGGAAGTCGAACTGGGCGGTGTAGGTGCTGCCCTTATGCCTGATCTTGCCGGTGCACAGGACGGTCTCGCCGGGCTTATAGCCCTCCTCGGTGAAGGCGGCGATGTCCGGGATGTACATGCGGAAGAGGTCTGGGTCCGGGTGCTCGATCTCGGTCATGCCCTCGAGCCCGGGCCAAAATGAACCCCAGAACATATGTCTTCGATATTCGCCGTCGGTGAGGGCGTGGAAGCCCAGCTCGAGCTGCAGCGCCACAATGTCCTTGATGTCGCCGTCCTCGACCTCTTGCAGAGCGGTCGCCGACGCCTTGCCGGCCTCCCAGGCGTGCCGCGTGTCCAGCAGCTTCTCGGTGCGCAGGAGGGAGCCGAGGTGTTCAGCGCGGAAGGGCGGATTGCGGTGCAGCGGGAAGGACATGGTTGTTACTGGGTGTGCGTGTCTCTCGACTTCTGTTCTATACGGAAGAGCGTGGGATGGGGGGGCTGCGCTTCACGAGCTGTCTGTCCTGCAAACGATGCAACGCGGTATAGAGAAAATACTATGGTTGTCGAGTGTAAAGGTCATCAAAGCTACTTCGGGTGCTGGAGAGAGAAGTGAAGCGGGGGGGGAGAATGGAAAAAGCTGATGCAATAAACAAACAAACCACATATAAACCTACCTAGGTAGCCAGTAGATGCTTTACCCCGCGATTGGGGAGAAGATTTTTGCTGCAGGTCAGTCGGTCAGGCAGCTCGGGCCAATCGAAAGCCTTGGGCGCCTTGGGAAAAGACTTGTACGGTTATGGCATAGACGTTTTCATAGAAGAGACATGAGGAGACACAAATGAAGGGAGGGGTAAGTGAGGAAGCTGGTCATCTCGTGTGTGAGAGAGTCTGTGTATGTCCTGCGGGGAAAGTGTGACGATAGTGAACGATGACGCTACTGGTGATGATTTAGGCTTGTGTCTCTCGCTGCTCAACGAGACCAGCCATCGTTGTCCAACCGGGCCAATCACTCCCGCATGGAGATTCAAGCACTAAGGCGGCACACATATTACCAAACAGAGTCGGGCCTGAGGGCCAATGTCTCAGGTCTGGTGTAAAAAGCCCCTCGACTTCGACGGCGGCTGTGGGGTAAGAATAAGACAACCACACCACGTTGGAACTTGTGATCATCCATTGTGGTCTCAGCTAACTACCAGGCAGCAGGCAAATGGCATCTTAAAGCCCGCCAAGTTGATCGTCAAGCTGGCTCCATTGCGACAGCTCCCCGCCGTTGAACCCCAATCAGGGCACGCAAGGAGGCATATGTGATATCTGGAGGCTGTCAAGAGCAGAGCTTGCCAAACGGACATCCACGGACGGCTATCTACACACCAATGCAGCTCCTTCAACACCCCAACGAGATCCTCAGCCGTGTCATCTCCTTCCTCGACACCCCTAGCCCCTTTGATGCCGACATCCTGCAGAAGCCCAAGTCGGCTCTGATTCCCTTCGAGTCCGAGGCGGGCATCGAGTTGACCAGCATCCCAGCATCATTGCACCGCCAACACACCCTCAAGAACTTGACCTTGACATGCCGCTTCCTGCGCGCCCTGACCCTCCCCGTCCTCTTCAAACATGCCGTGCTCCATCCGCTACTGCTGACCGACTTTCTCTCCTTCCTCAAGCGGCATGATCTGTCCCAACATGTCGTCAGTGTGGTCGCCCACGTGCCGGGCCATTACAACCACATCCATCCAGCGTGGTGGGCACGCTTGCTCAACGAAGTCCCCGCGACCCGCTTCAGCATCGTGGCCGCCCCAGAGATCTTTGCCGAGCTGGCCGGCATCTGTTCGTGGACCAGCGACGCCTGGGCCTTTGACATGGCATTCCAGATCCTCCGGCTCGACCAGACACCAGAAGCCGCCCAGATGCAGATCGACTACGACGATTTGCCCAATTTCTTAGTGGCGCGACCTTGGCAGAACATGGTCGTCAACGAAGGGTCCAGCCTGATGGCGTACACGACCTACGAATTCTTCTTACGGCGGACCCCGTCCCTACTGACGGCGCTGCATTCCAACAACTCGGCCGCCGGGGATGTGCTCTTCGCGAACCTGAGGAGTTTCGACTTCGTGGCCATCTTCCCCTTCTACAACCACGTGGACGAGGTGCTCAAGTGCGTGCGCAAAATGAGGCAGCTCCGGCGGCTGTTCGTCAAGCTGTGCCCGGAGCCGAGCAGCACCGTGTTCCACGACGAAATCGAAATGGCCGGCGGGGCGCTGGACATCCATGACCCATGGAACGAATGCGAGACGTCGTGGACACTGATCGCGCACAGCGTAGTCTTTCTAACCACCGAAGGCCAGCTGTGCGAGCTACAGATGGACGACGTCAAGGTGGAGGGCATGCGACAGACGCTCGAGCAGGGCATCAGCTCGCTGTTGGAGGGACGATGGCTGTATGAAGAGCCGGAATCGGGGATCTGGCGCCGGAGAAGAGTTCCTGGGTGTCTGCAACAGGGATAGCGTTAGAGCAAAACCCCCAGAGTCAAAACAAACCAGCACTCACCCTGCTCTCCCTGGGCTGAACTTGGACGCATATTGCCCAGTCGCATTGGATTGTATCAGATGTCCCGCATCTTCAAGCGAGGGTATGTGCATGAGCAACTCAATGATGTCAGCGGCAAGCAGGCAAGCGGGAGTTGTCGCCGGCAGGTAGGCGAAAGTGTGTATCGAGTGCACGCATGTTTTTTCCGCATCTGAATCTCGAATCTGGATCTGGATCTGGAAGTGGGAAATGGTTGGGATCTGCGATTTGGACATTGAGCAAGATCAATGATATGGTATATGTATGGTGGCCTCGACAGAGCATGAGATGGATTGACATAGTATGGTATGATCTGGTAATGCATTCAGCAGCCCTATCAAAGTCGAAGAGCTCTTTTCGCTCCCCCTCCCCCGCCTTTTCGTACTCTCCGCCTAACAGCATCACCTAAGTAAGATATTGGAAGAAGGAAAGAGACGGGGAGGGGGGTGGAGACATACCCACGAAATCGTGCATCTCTACATACCTATCATCTACGTCATAACGTGCAGGTGCAATGCCCCCGTTGGCTGCACGCATGGTCATCACTTCGCGGTGACGACGGACGACGCGTCTGTGTCTCCGACATACAACTTACTTATCCTGCTCGACCCAATAAATGCGTCAGTGGCGGCAGCAGGGATCTTGACGATGCAGGCAACGGAGAAAACACGCGGTGGAGGGGTGGTGTTCGTGGTCTAGTCTTTGGCCCCTTGCCTCTCAGGAAAACGCAGAAAAGTCATCATTGGCTACTCCGTACTTACCCAGGAACTTTCTTCCGGGCATCTCGATCGACACCCAGATTCCATTGTGGAAACCCACCAAGATTGCGGATTTATTTCCCTGCTCGGCATTTTTCAAAAGACCACAGAAAACAGCCGAAATGGCGACCGAGAGAGGGAAGCCAAGCCCATCGGACGGGCGCTAGGAGAGGGGAGCTACAACTAGCCCGGCGCTAATGGGGCCCTTGGCACCACTCCGCGCCCTGGGACTTGTTGTCCGCTTCGTCATCGGGCGTGGCACCTTGAGATTCTGGGCGCTACCGAGGATGAAGCGAAGCAGCAGCCCGGTGTTGGTTAGTTGGTCGATTGTTGCTCTGATCGACTCCTGCTCCCTGGACTGCTTGACAAAGGGTTGGGGGGAGGGGAGGGGAGGGGGTGGGCGGGTGGTCGGTCAATGTTCCGACCCATTAGGCATTTGGTACCGACTTACACCCTTTGCACGGGGATCGTCCACAGAGTCTAGTCCGTCGCCCCAAGACAAGAGCTTAAAATGCCACTGGCTGCTCCCCACTAGAACGTGTGTGAGGGAGGGACCCTCATCCGCCGCCCTCCCAAGCCCACCCTTCGCTCGCCCCAATCTCATTGGATATACATTTCCCTTCCTTGGATCAAATCACCTGACTCTCACCCGGAGGGGGCTTGTGCCCTTGCTCACGACTCTCTCACTCACTCAATCAATCAATCAATCACTCTCACACCTGCCTGCCTGGGGCTCGTTTTGCTCCATTCTGGCACCTAGTGCCCTGCCCGCCTGGGCTGCTAATGGGTACTGCTGCTACTACTACTGCTACAATCATTATTCCTGCTCCCTTTCCCATCTCTGCCTTTTTCGCCGCCGCAGCAACAACAACGCGTCTCGTCCCAACTCGAACTAAGCCCCGATTGTCGGGAACCAAAAAAGTTGGTTCCAAGACAAACGACACCCTTCGTTGGCTTTTCTTTCGCAAGCGCTCTCTCTCTCACACACACACACCACCCTCCCTCTCTATCTCTCCATCTCTCTCGGTTTTGTTTTGTTTTGCAAAACCGCCTCGTGTGTACGTCTTACCCTCCCGTTTGTGATCAACACCCGCAGAATCTCTCAACCATCGCCGCATGGGATACTAACTAAAATCCTGCCAGCATCAGAAATAAAGCCTGAGGAAACCAAATTCAGAGCCCTTCCCCGAAGGCTGCGCCATGGGGACCGAGACCGACACTTAAGAGAACAAAGGTGCAATCACCCTACATCGACAGAGACATAGTCAGATGCCTTCGCCACCCAACACCCGGCCCATCAAGCCAGCCAAAGAGACCATCTCCAAGGCCCCCCGGAAGAAAACATCCAGTGCTCGCATCTCCGCCGCCTGTGAAGCATGCAAGAAACGCAAAACCAAATGCACCGGTGGCCCGCCACCCTGCCAACTGTGCGAGACGCTTGGTACCGACTGTGTCATTGACCTCTCGCTGGACATGAGACGAAGGGCTGCCTTCCAGCGCACCTTGGACGAATCGAGGACTTATCAAGACGCCCTAAACAACTTACTGGATGGCATCCGCGAGGGTCCCTCGCCGCGCCTCGAGGCCATGCTGCAGCGCATCCGCGGCGGCGCCTCCAATCAGGAAATCACAAACGCTCTGCATCAGTACTCGAACCGCACCGAGGATGAAGAGGGCGACGACGCCATGGCGTCCCAGATAGACGGGGCTGAAGCCCTGATGGACGCCGGCAAGAGCCCCGCTGATACCTCCAGTTTGGGCTCGGGCGCCTCTGAGTCGGCAAAGGGCAGGGCCCCCGACGGCGCCATGCCCCTTGGCAACCTGCTGACCTCGCTCAAGAATGCATCCCCCCAAGAAGGAGAAGCCATCCTGCGCCAATTTTTGGCCTTGCGCTCCGATGACAGGGTCGGTTTGCCACTTTGGGCGTCAGAGGCAAGGAATCTCTGGGAGGGAATGGATGCTGGTATAGCTCTTCCTAGTGTTACCGAACGCGCCATGTGGCACCCGGTCCTGCACTTACGATCGCAAAGCAATCACGTGGAAGAGCGGCCTCATGTGAGTCCCCCATGTCCGCCATGCACGTTCTTCCCCGTATAATGGACAAGCGCGGTTGGAACTTGTCCAGAACACTCGATTCCATGTATGAGAGGCACTAGCCACGACTCATAATCCCCATATTCCTTACCTTTGGCCCCTTTCTGCGCACTTCAGATTCGTCTACTGATCGACATTTCACACTGTAGTTTGCGCCGGTCCCTCGACGTTTCTCCGAAGGGGACCCCAAGACAGAGCCGGCAGAAACAATTGCATCGGATTCGCCTTCGCCGTTGGCTGATTTGTCGAGACAGTCGTCCAGATACCCCCGGATCACCACGGATCTTCCCATGCGCGAGTTGACGGTGGCTTCCTCACCTGCTACCCCGTATTTCGAGCTGGTCACGAATTTTCCATCTGCCCAACCGAGATTGAATGAATGGGATTTGTGTGTGTCACAGGAAGATCAATTCACCAGACTCCGCGTCCCCCGGCATCTCGTCCTGCCCCTGGTGATTCCCGACGATTCACCCATGAGCCGCACCTACACGGACTACGTGCATGGGGCGCGGCGGATGCTTGAGAGCGGTGTCCCCGTTTCCGACGTCCTAGGTGCCTCAGAAAAAGTGGCTGTCGACTTATTCTTCCGCCCTCGTCAGGCGACCGATAAATTTGACTGCGCCTCGTGGGCATGCGAGGTCTCCCGGAGTTTTGACAACGACGTCTTTGTCCGTCTGGCTTCGGCTTATCTGCTCACACACATGATGCGGGTGAGTTGGAAGTTTGCACAGTTCCACGCCCCAAAGCTGACAAAAGTTGCATAGTGGCTGCTGGTCCCTACCCTGCAAAATTACCACAGACTCCCTGACATGATGAAACCGACACCCGCACAATGCATGGTCCCGCACATCGGTGCAATTGAAACAATACCGTTGTAGGTTTCAGTGTTCTGGCATGAAACCAAACGCTAACGTGAATCCCAGGCCGCCGGTTCGGGATGCTGCAATCAACAAGTTGCGGGACTGGCTCACGCCTCTGATCCAGGCGGAATGGGGCGTGAATTGGCCACACGGTCTAGACTCGGCTGTCGAGCAAGATGCGTCGACGGGCGCCACAGTCTTGACCCAGAGATTCATCGATCATGTGGTCATTTACGACAACTGGAGTGTTGGGGGTCGCTTCCTCATCACCTTTCCCGAGGTGGCAGGCAGAATCCGGATCCACGAATTGGGATAACCACACGGTATCTGGGTGTGGAGATGTTGCTCTGTTCCAAGCGTCGTCCCCGGTTCAAAAGGCGAACGCAGGAGCCCAGTAGCCCCCGCCGCCAAATGGTCGACGCAGTGAAGCTCGACCCAAGAGTCGCCTGATGTCTTGCAAGGTGGATTTCCAGCCGTCCTAACGGCCACTCCGGCTGGGCGGCCATGGGTTGTATTGCTGTCGAAAGGCGGCACCGGCTCCTCCCATCCACCTTTGACTTTCTCCCGCAGACCCTCATTTTCCTCCAAGACAGCAAACCCTGAGACTAAAAGCAAGACAAAGCAAACAAGGCAAGCCAAGGTCCGGGATCAAGCTGGAATCCAGGGCGCAGGTAGGACAGAGAGGGAGCGTGGTGAGACGATCCTAGAATGGGAATGCTTACTGGGTCTGCCCGGGCCAACAAGGCGTGGTAACGGGGGTCTGGAATAAAAGAAGGAACACAAACACGGGAGCAAAGGGTCCAAAATCTTTGAGGATCATACGATTTTTCTGATGATCAGGAGACACATGAGGGTGAAACACGAGTAGGCCTAAGGAGGACGGCTTATCTAAATGAGACGATTAGATGATTACTGGAACGATGGAATGATGGTAACGAAGAAATGGACTGAGGTTGTCGCAAAGACGCAAACGAGTGTGGAGCCTTTTAAGAATGAGATACAAGTACGGAGTACACAGTCGTGCCCAGTGTATGTCATCCGTAATAGGGGAAGTCGATGGTCAGGTGACTCGCCAAGCCGTGTCAAGTGACTAAATGCGCCAAGAAGAAGCCCACGTAGAGTCTAGTCCCAATATTTACTAGCTCAGCCTTCTCCTTCCGAGCCATGGCACAGTCTAGGGCCCTCGGGGTCTGCCTGGGATTCTGATTGGGCCGCCATAGTCGGGGGGGGGAGGGATTTTTTTTTTTCCCTCCCTTTTTCGCCCGCTTTTTTCTTTGCGCTGCGCCTCTCTGCTCCGCGGGAAGAGTGGCGAGGCTGGTCCGGGGTACGCGAGGGAGAGGACGCGAGCGAGGGAAATAATTGAAGGAAAAAAAAGGATGGGTTTGGTAGAGAGAGGGAGAGGGAGAGAGAGTGGCACGGCAAAAAAAGGGCCCAGGCAGCCGCGCAGGTGACGCATGTCCTATTCCCCCTCTGCGCGCACTGAGTACAGTATCTGGTTGGTTCGTCGTATAGAAAACTCTACGGTAACCCAGTACGGGAAGGTTGTATGTCAACTCCTCGGGCAAGCATACGCACGCAATACGCGAGCCGGTGTTGGCGAAAAGGAAGCACTGGTGCACCGGGGGGGGGGGGGTCAACCTACTCGTATGTACCCACAGTAGGTACAAGACGGGTTAAAGCATGAAGAACAGGTTAGACGGGATACAACAGACAGACTGACAGACAGACTGACAGACAGCCAGACAAGCAAGGCAGTACGAGGGAGCACACGCGTGCATGGTCTGGCGTACGTACTACACGTACAGCGTACAGCGATTCGTTGGTTCGGGGCGCATGGGACTCACTCACTCGCCCATTGTGTTGCCTTGGCGCCTTGACTCGCCTTAACTACCCACTTGTAGATCCAAGAGGTACAAGAGGGTATTGCTGACCCTGGATACTGAGATGGGTAGCGAGTCCTCCGCACTCCGCATCGTACGAGGAACGTCCCCAGCGCAACCATCCAGAGCTTATTGTTGCTGCGCGGTGGTGGCTTTGAAGAAAATACCCGATCCAGAAAAAAAAGAGAAGGGCAGAAAAGTTAGACCCCCAAGGCCAAAGCAAAGCAAAGCAAAGCAAAGCAAAGCCAAAGCCAAAGCCCAAAGCCCAAAGCCAAAAACCAAGCAAGGTCTAACGGGTCGCCGAGCAGAGCGAGCAGGCATTCAGGGCCTGTGCGGGCAGGGAGACGAGCCGGGCCAAGAGAGTCAAGAGGAGCCAAGGGAAGCAAAGAAGACAGAAACCATTGTGAACGACAATACCTACTTGTAGTAACGTACGGAGTGACTCGGTAAAAGCAACGCAAAGCAGAACAGAGGACACGCACTGCTGCCTGGTTCTGGCCTTGTCTGGGCCTCTAGCTCGTAGCTCGTAGCTTCTAGCTTGTTAGTGCGAGCTGGTACCTTCGAGGATTACTTCGCAAGTACGGGTATTAGCCTCACCCTTCGCCATCACTAGCTTGATGGGGTTCGTGTCGTGGGCTTGTTCTGCCTGGTAGACACCGAGTATCTCGTATCAAATAATAATGATGATGACGATGATGATAATGTCTTTGTACCTACAGTACCTCGGTAGGCGGATAGGTAGGTAAGTAGGTAAGTAGACTTACTTACTTGAAGGCCCCGGGGATGCCTGGCGCAGCAACTTCGCCGAGCGAGAAGGCTTTGGGGGGGGGGGGGGGGCGCGTGCGTCTTGGCTTCCCGTGTCGGGGCGGCGGTCGTCCCTTTTGGCCTCAGGCGCCTTGGCTGCTCGCGAAGGCTGGCGAAGGCTTGCGTGGGCCTCGCATCTCGCATCGCCACACGGCCGCCGTCACCGAGGACGACGAGGACGACGACGGCTTCAACGGCCCATGTCGACGGCAGGTACTAGGTATGCAGGTCGGTACACTGCTCAAAGCCACCTAGGTACCTCTCTGACTACCTTTTCAACCCCTGCCTACAAGTAGGTACCTACCCAGTAGATGCCTTTCTGCCTGTGCCGATCTGCCTAGCTAGGGAGGTACCCGACCCAGCTAGGTACTTGGGTACTTGGATTCTCGGGCACTTTGGCTGAGTACGATAGGTACACAGGTACCTTCTGTCATGTGCCTAGTAGCCACCTACATACCTACCTACCTACCTACCTACCTACATAGGTATCCATGCAGGTAGGTACCAATCGACCACCTCACCATCTCCCGGCTGTGCAATGCACTGACTCACACACCTCTAGTTGCCTGCAGCTACAGTACGTCCTCCTACACAGCGCCGGAACCTTTGGAGACACTCAACGCACCAGGCGGTATCGGTATCGGTATTGCCCGGCCTCTGTGCTCCGTTGCTGCAGGCGGTTAGTGTGGAAGTCACCTACGACCAGGACAGACAGACAGACAGACAGACAGACAGACAGACAGACCAGGGCATCGTCCATTTCCACATCGTACGTTCTACACTCTCATGCATGCATGTATGCATGTATGCTTCCATCATGAGCCGGAGCAGTCATTCGTGATCCGTCATCTCTACCTTGGTCAAGAGAGTAGTAGTATGGTATAGTATATAGCCGCGGATATATGGCAGCGGTGTCTAACAGGAGTAAAGTACTTGTAGGTAACGTAGGAAGAGTGGTGGTTGGCAAGGTACAAAAACAGGACTGCACATATACGTGTGCGTGTGCGTGTGCGTGGCGAGCGTGACGTGGTATCTTTCATACAAACAAACAGACGGAGCAGCGACAATGATTCCTCCCTCCCACCCATCCCTCCATCCCTTCCCGTGCATGCAGGTCGTGGCTTGTGTCGTAATGTTATTCCCCGGGTTCCCTTGAAAACGCCGATTACAACTCCCCCCCCCCCCCAAATTCCTCCGGTCAACAAAAGGTATGTTATTACTTTAGCCCACGCCACTGCCAGGCATCCGGTTTTGCATGTGGTATATCGCCTGAGGTGGCAAACTGCGTAACAGGTTCTGCAGGCGATGGATCTCGGCTGCCTGGCGGCGAATAAACTCCTCCTTCTGCCGGAGCTCTTCCCTGAGGTGTTGGATCAACTGACTCTCGGCGCTTCCGACGATCGTGTCAATGGTACTAGGTGCCACCTCGTTGCCTAGATGTTGTTGTGGCTGTGGCTGTTGCTGTTGCTGTCCCTGCCCCTGCCCCTGCCCCTGGACCTCTGTTGCCGTTGAGATCTTTCGTCGCTTGGCGGCCGGTTCTTGGCCGACGCTCGAGCTCGTCGCCGTGCCGGCACCCGCGACAGGTTGCGAGATCGCTTCCGGGTGCAGGCCATGGTCCGACAGCTCCTCAAGGTGTCGCCGCCGCTTGTGCTCCTCGAGGTTCTCCTTCCTGGTGAAGCCCGTGCCCGAGCTCCGGTTGCAATTGGGGAACGGACAGAAGAGCGGCTGCTTGGTCGACAGGTGCATCTTGTGCACTTCCCTCTGGTGCCTCAGGAGCCCGCCCGAGTAGGTGAATCCGGGGTTGAGTTCGCAGCCGGCCTCACGGCACTTGTATGGTCTCTCGTGTCTGTCCATGTGCTTGTTCCATTCACAGACGCGCTTGAACGTCTGGTTCCTGCCACGACAGTTGATGTGGTCGCAGAACATCTGGCCTTGTTCGTTGCGAGGCGGGGATCTGGTGCGCCGAAACGCCCCCTGGATCTTGATGGATGGTTCCGGCAGCGAGGGGACCATCTCCTCGGCCATGATGACAATGTGCGCTTTCTTCTGGTCCGGCGTGACGGCGGATATCGATGTGTATGTTGTATCGTAGTCGCTGGGAGGCGAGACTGGATAGTTATCTCTCATAATCATGATGGCCGGTGGTTGGATAGGCGATGTGTGAAGGTGATGCTGCTGATGCTGCTGCTGCTGAGGTGGACGGTGGGAGTGATGACGGTTCAAGCGAGCAACATGGCAGAAAGTACCTTGAATTTCTCGGAGATATAGTGCGGAGGATGACTTGACAGGACGCTCTGCTGCCTGCAAGGCTGTGCAACATGATGATTCGAAAAAGACCAAGGTATGCCTTACCCAGGTTAAGTATTTGGCCTCGAGATAGCCGCGTCGAGCGAGCTTTTCCCAAAAGGATGCTTTGAGCAGCGAATCAATACGCCACAGCGGCGAGACCACATAGCCTGGGGAGGAGGGGACGGCTGGCTGGCAGAGCCTGGTATTTTATAGCACTAGCTCAATCATCCATACAGCTGACCATCCGACATCAGACGGGGTCTGCATGCCTGACGACGGGACGGAACTGGAACTGACGTGGAGGCCTGGAGCCAGGGTGGGTGTGGTCAACAAGGTGTGAAGGGAAGGCCAACTTTTCACTTTTCACTTTTCGGGGTGGACGCGCCCCCCGTCTGGTCTCCATATTTGGCGAATCCACATGACTGACTTATTACGACTCGTTGTCTCGTTCCAAGAGGGAACACTCTTGTCCCCAGGTGATGACTCATGTCATTGGGCACGCGTGGTGCGAGTGGTGCGAGCTCCTTTGGGGGCAAAGGAATGGCTGATGGATGATGGGATGAAAATGGCAAAGGCAAAGGCAAAAGACACCAGCAAAAGTTCCCCGACACCTTACCGTGCCAGTCTCCCCTAGGCATTTCCAGTCCGTACCCCAAAAGTTCCACCATCGCCTCTTGCGCTGCTATTTTCTTTTCCTCCCTCTCTTTCCCTCCTCTCGCCCTGAAGCAGACCACATCCACCCAAGTTCGCCACGAAAGTCGGGACGTTACCGAGGTCTGCACTGAAAACCCCCCCAGAGGCGAACGAGCCGTGTCCTTGCTCTTACGACGACTTGGCAATGCGATTGGTGCTAGTGGTGCGACAATATGACGGCAAGACGGTACCTCCAAAGCTGGAGATTTGGGTTTGAAGCGAGGGACCCAATCACAAGAGAATGGAGACCTATATTTGAGAGGCGTTTGGGTGGTTCGCCTTAGATGAGCGCATCCAGATCTTATGGATAACGTTGGATGCGCCCCCTCACCCTCGACTCGGAGCTCGTTCCCGGCGAGCCAGCAAAGCTCAGCTTAGGGGCCGACTCGTTGCTGCTGCTGTCAACATTGAGGCGCAGCCTGGTGGCCTACTGGCCGACTGGCCTGCTGATCACGCCGCCAGGAAGGCTGTCAGCCGGCCCCAGTGCGAAACATATAAATGCGCCGCATGACCCCCCCGAATCCCCCGTCGGCCACAGAAAACTCCCACACCCCTCCTTGACAAGGACTGTCAGCGGACTCGATGAAGCAGTCAAGAGCTTGGGGCGGTTGCACAAAAGTTGGGACGACGTTGCGATATCCTCGTCTCCGATCATGCACGAAAGGGGACCCCCCCTGGCTGACGGTGACTGCACCTCCCAGTTCTGTCTAGTTGCAGCTTTGGCACAACGCCACCGTGATGTGGATGTGGCTGTGGCTGATCTGATCGGGTTGCGCGGCTAAAATCGAGCATCCCGCAAGCTGGGAGATCATGCCTCGTCTACAGGAATTACTTCTTGTCATCGCTCTACTGGCACGCATCATCGATTTGAAATAACCAAGCACACTGTCACGGACGGGCTCTGAGAGTTTACTCGACAAGGTCGCGTGAGACAGTGCGAGCCAGCTAAATATAGCCGTCGCTACGTCCGCCTACTTCAATGGCCAGGCCTCGATATGATACGTAATGCGACTGGCGGAGATCCGATCGGGTATCCGGTCAGGTGCAAGTAATGTAATCCAATTGTTGACGTCCGAAGTCTTTTCGCCATCTCACAACACGCACTGATCTACGCGGCCTCTCCGTCGTGAGCGTCTCGTGGCAACAAGCCCGTGCACAAGTAAGCTGAAAGACGAGCATCAACCTTGTCGGCCCATCCAACGCCCGGCGTCCGTGTCGTCTCAGCCTAGTGCCTCGTCTTGATCTCTCGCTGCCCAAGGTGTTGGCAGTCATAGAAGCTGAAAGAACACTGACTCGTGAGATGCTAGGTCGCGAATAGCACGCGGCCGAAACGAGAGACCATGCAGGACATGCAACGGGAGATGCAGCATGCATGCAAGGTACAAGTGCTGGGGGATTTTGGGTTGCCCTTTGGTCTGTCTTCCTTGCAGCATCCGCCCTCACTTGATTGCCCCGAGATGCGACAAATAATAAGAGAGATCCAGAAGAGATAGGTGTCGTTGATCTGCGGTGATTTCACGCCTCCACAAGAAATCGAGGCAGGCCAAAGACATGTGGACTTTTGGTTGACGTGTTGGACTTCCGGCACATGTTGATGAAGTGCGCAACTCTGGCACCTCGTTGGACTGGGTATTTTGGGCATGTTTCGTTCATCCTCTGCACGCCAGCAGTGGCGCAGTATCGACACCACCCCAGGCGGAGCGTCCAGTCGGGCCACTTTTCCAAAGCAACAATTGCGACAGATGTGACTATCGCTGTCTGAGACCTTCCTATCAGACTGCGCCACGTTTCGGTGAGTGTGGCTCGCCTCCCAGGCTCAGCTTCGCTTGCTGAAACCTCGATGATGAAACCAATGAGACGCGGGTCCAACTTGGGGTACCCCTGAAGCCTCAACGGGGCGAGTGGCTGCTCAAATTTCCTGCCTTTGGTGCTTGGCCGATCAGTTCCTGACATGTGGAAGGGCAAGGCAGCAAATCCTCCCAGCAGGCCAATAGATTGGGTTACACAAACTGTCGGTCACTGGAAACCAATTGGAGCACCGAGTCTAATGCTCAGGGAGACGAATCAGTCTCCTGTGAAAAAAATCGCGCCACCGGTACATGATTGGACTGGCTGGTCGACCGCAAAAAGCCTTCATGGAAATCTAGTATTGTGCCGACTTGCATGTCTCCCAAATCGAGATGCAAGCAACAGTGATGGATGTCGCTCGGTTTGCCGTGACTCATGCTGCATGTCCACACCCAGCACTGGTACAACACTGAAAGTACCAGACAGCACCCACCGAGTCTTCGGTCAGCACGAATACCTATGTCAGTGTCTGAATCGCAATTACTTGGCAATGACGACTGAGACCGGCGAGGTTGCCACGACTTTCGTGCGCATACGTGGATCCAGTCTGTCGTAGTAAGGCGGGCATGTACCGAAGACGACAACTGTCGATCCGGCTGTGGCTCTCAGCCTGGCTTACCCGTGAGTGCAACTAGCTTTCTTCAACATCATCGTGATCTGTCAATCACTGCCGAGAGTGAAGCACTAAAGGGCTATGACTGCTACCGCGGGAGGACCTCGGACTTTGGAGTGTGCCCATCTGTTGAAGGAACATTTGCATTTCGGGCCATGGAACTTAAATGAACTGTCCAATGGACTAGGCCACAGTTTGTTCCAAAGGTCGACCGCTCACCAAAGTGTGCGTGACCAAAGTGTCGCAGAATCTTCCACACGCCACAAAAGACCGCCTTCATACACCACCTAGGACTTGTTGGACCCGAGGGTAGACATGCACGAGTCGCTCCCAGAATTCGGGATGATCTGTCATGGCGACCTGGGGATCCCAAGCCATGGCAACAAAGATGGTGTCGACTCCAGATCCGATTGGGGTCGTAAAAGTCTGGCAAATCTGCAGTCCGATGAGGAAAGCAAACGCCATGATGACTGGCGTGAAAGTCCGTCCGTCGTTGTATGCCGGATGAGTGAATTCCAGATACAGGTAAGCCAGCAGCGCGGAGACGTATGCCACGAAGACGCTTCCCATCGTCAAGACAGGGCCCACGAGACAGTCGTTGACCAGGGCGTCGACGCCGCGGTCTTTCATCATTGTCCACGTATCTTTAGCTGCCGGGATGTATGCCTTCCCGTAAAGAGCAATGTGAGAGAAGGCGTACCTGTTGATGAATTGAACCAACCAATCCAGGAGGCTGATAAAGCAACCAAGAATACAAAACATAATGGTCCCAATGATGTTCCCATCCGAGGCTTCTTGTTGCTGGGCAATGCTGCAGGCTTGTCGAAGCATGTTGATAAGTGCAACAATAAGGCTGCCAAAGGAGATGGAGCCGAAGGAGTATGTCGTTGCTCGCCTCAAGGCTCCAGCGGTTGCGCCTCGTGGAATGCCACCCGGTTTCCCGGCGCAGAAATACCAGGAACCGTAGACTCCGGCAATGGTGGTATGAATGGTGTTTTTCATCCATTCTGTGATCCAATAACCCGCAAAGGTCACAAACACCACGAGTCCGATGACTTTGCCGCTTGAGCAGTCTGCAGTTGGGCACGATGGATTGGCCGTGCTGCCGGAATTGCCAGGCATGTAGGACGTGTAAATCGCAACGAGAGTGACCGAGAACCATGCAGCGAATGCCACGCTAGCAATACCGCCAATAAAGCTGACCAAGAATACATGGACTCGCCTCATTCTCGCAATGTCCATTGTTTGTTGTAGCATCACCACTGCGAAAGGGATGCGTGGGATCCAGCTGATGAAGCAGATGATGGCAAAGACGGCAAATACCGCAAAGACAATGCCTGCTCCCCACAGATGTCGATACAGATAGTAAACGGCGGTGCCGACAGCCAAGGCACAATTAAGAATGCCCGTCAACCAGACGAATTGCTTCGTGAAGGCACGAGCGGCGAGGAAGTAGGCCCAGGAGAAGACCAGGCCAACACATAGGATAAAGGCGAAGAGGATAATGGTATTGGTGTCGAGGGAGCTGCAAGAATCTGTCAGCGTATGGACGGCGTATACCACTTTCTCTTGATCCGGTCTCTAAAAGACAGTCAGGGCTTACAAATCGTTCGAGGCTCCGTAGATCCCTCCTCCATTAAAACTATGGTATTTAGAGTAGCGGTATAGGGTGAGTCCTGAAACGGCGACAAATCCGCAGAAGGTTGCGATGAGCTACAACTTGTGAGTATGTGTTTGTGTTCGGCAGCAGTCAT